>NC_069502.1:789459271-789591771 GCF_027579735.1 Bombina bombina | reverse complement strand
TGTGCGCTGATGGTAAATACATTGTTATCCGATGGTTCTGCATTTTTAGTTCCCCCTGAAGGTTGCGCAATGCGCTAATTCGGCAGTCGACGTGTGATGAGAAACGATGACGCAAGCGCAACAGTACGTGAACTTCTGCAATAACTGATTTGCGAGTCGCATCTAAGAGGGGCATGGATAACTACGGTAAGCTAGATTTATCCATAGGGGCTGAATTTGGGGGCCATATCGAACAGTCTGGATTCACTGTTTAAAATGTAGTTGGGACACAATACTATTTGAGGAAGCAAATTTAAAAGTTGCAGACTACTCATCAGGATAAGATCTTTGCAATAAAGTAAGTTTATATGGGGTGTTTACTGTCCCTTTAAAGTTTTAATTAATTATTTAATTAGAGCATTACATTTCTCCCCTCCATTTTTGTTTTCAATGTACTTCTAATATCAAAATGACTTTCTTGTATCCTTCGTTAAAAACTAGCTTTTCATGAATGCATACCTAGGTATGCTTCTGATAATGCACGTCTTGTGCGCTTATATGATATTATTTGTGACAGTGTTTTAAAATGTTTTGAACACCACTGACATAAGGTTTTTGCAACAATATTTGTAACAAACAGCTGCCATATAGTGTTAAAGACGCATGCTCCTGAGCCTGCTAAAGTTTTCTATAATGGAGATATTTACAGTAGAAGCAATCTAGATTTTTGTAATTGCATATTGAACTAGAATCATGACATTTTAATTTTGAGCAAAATACCGGAGAATTTTTAGCATCTTTAACTTTTTCAAAAACTTTTTTTTTTTTTACACACCACTTGGGCAGTTATAACAAATACCTGTAAAAGCTTTTGTTCAGAAATGGCAAAGCCATGCATGTCTGCCATTGTTCTTTTTTGTAATTAGAAGGCTAATTGCATCTTTGTACCACACTTCTGAAATTCCCAGCAGTGAAGGGGTTTAGTAGTTAGCTGGTAAGGTAAATAGCATTGTAGTGTAGAGATTACCCTGACACCTCCCTGATCCTTCCCAAATAGCTCTCTTCCCCAACACATTCCTCACCACCATCTTAGGTACTGGCATACAGTCTGCCAGTATGCAGTTTAGGGCGGCTATGTGTTTTTTGTTTTGTGTGGGGGGTTTTCTGCAGTGTAGAGATCTCTCTCCAACCTTCCCACCTCCCTGATCCCTCCTAAACACCCTCTAATTCTCCTCTCTCCTTAGGTACTGACAGCTATTTGCCAGTACCCAGTTTATAGGTATTTATGATTTAATTGTATTTATTAATATTTTTTTTACCTGTCTCCCCTCACCCTCCCACCTCTCTGCGATCATTATATAGGCCCCCCCCCTCTAATTTCCCTTTTTCTGTAGTGTGGCAACCCATTCCTCCCTCTCTCTTTTAAACTTATTTTCCATAGCGTAGGGTCCCACCCCTCGCTCGCTGGGCTGGCCACCCAACTTCCCACACCTCCCACCGGCTCCAACTGTCTGTAACAACCTGGCAATCTGGCTTCATATTGTAAAGGAGCACCGATCATGCTCAGTTACTATATGGAGGTAGATACCCAAAACACACAAACAGCAAGTCTCAGTTGTCAAGTTGCTTGGGCTGTTGGATGTTGATCTATGTTATGCAGTACACTTGCCTTTGCACCGCATTAAGTAGATCTACATCCAATTGTGGTAAGGGGTTAAACTTGTGTTATGCTTGTACTGCTGCTGTTTTTATCAAAGGAGACCTCCTTATAATGTGCTTGAAGTTTAAATAGTTTGTAAATGTAACTCTTTAAAGTGAATGTCAATTTTGATGCTAAAGTGCCCGGTTTTTAAAAATTTGATTAAAAACAGGGGCACTTTAATTCATCAAAATTTACATTTCACTCCTGTTGTGAAAAAAAAACTTACCTTTTAACCTTGACAGCAGCTCCAGCTTCCTCCGGTGGTCGCAAGCCATTTCTGATGTCAGAAATGATGGATAGGTCATCCTCCAATAACGGCTCCCCCCCCCCCCCGGGGGAATCAGTGTTTGATTCAATGCTGTGATTGGAGGAAGCCGTATTCCTCATTTTAGACCCAGGAAGAGGCTTTGCGACGGGTGGAGGAAGCTGGAGCTGCTGTCAAGATTAAAAGGTAAGTATTTTTTTTTTTTCTCAACAGGAGTGAAATGTAAATTTTGATGAATTAAAGTGCCCCTGTTTTTAATCGAATATTTAAAAACCGGGGCACTTTAGCATCAAAATTTACATTCACTTTAAGATCTATGTGTAGAAGTTTAAGTAACGGTGAGGGTGTAAATTTCTGATGCCTGTGTGTCTAACTCTTAGTTTATAATTTAGTCAATCCATGCAACAAGTCAGATAGAGCATGTATTTTAAAATAACTTTCCAATTTACTTCTATTATTAAATTTGCTTTGTTCTCTTGGCATCCTTTGTTTAAAGAGTAGCAATAAACTTCTGGGAGCAAGCTGAACACATTTGGTGAGCCAATAGCAAGAGGAGCATATGTGCAGCCACCAGTTAGCTCCCAGTAGTGCATTGCTGCCTTTGAGCCTACTTTTATGTATGCTTTTTAATAAAGGATACTAAGAGAACAAAGCAAGTTAGATAAGATAAATAAAATTGGAAAGTTGTTAAACATTCTATTCTTTATAGTCCCTTTAAATAACAAGAGGATGGGGACCAGCACATACTTATCTCTTCTTTATTGTTCTTACACTTCTCTATATTAAAGGGACAGTATACACTCATTTTCATATAACTGCATGTAATAGTCATTACTATAAAGAATAAGATGCACAGATACTGATATAAAAATCCAGTATAAAACTGTTTAAAAACTTACTTAGAAGCTGTCAGTTTGGCTCTGTTGAAAAGGTTGCTGGAAAGCCCACTGCATGTGGCAAATAAGACACTCCCCCCCCCCTTCTTTTGCATATGAAAAGACCCTTTACACAAACAGGAGCAAGCTGGAGAAGGTAGCTGACGGTATTCACATAAAACTTTGGGGCTTGGTTAGGAGTCTGAAAATCAGAGCAATGTTATTTAAAAATAAGCAAAACTATACATTTATTTAAAAGAAAAACTTTATGGGCTATATAAATAGATCATTTACAAAACATTTATGCAAAGAAAAAATGAGTGTATAATGTCCCTTTAACAGTAACTAGAAAATGCTGATTTTTTTTCTCTGATGTGCACAATATACTGTGATAAACAACCAGTGATGTTAGCTGCTCTTAAATCTGACTAGGGACTGTAGCAAAATAGCCGTATGGGGAATGGGAATTACGTACATATTCCTAGCTGATATTTTTAACTACTTTTTGTTGCAAAATATTTAATAAATGTCAGTTGCATGATTTTTATATATATATATATATATATATGTATAGCAGGCAAATAATTTCAAGCACTCTGGGCTTCTGACAACAAGAACAAAATTTATTGTAGTGACGTTTCGGGACCAAAGCTGTCCCTTCTTCTGACAAACAAATAGTGCAAAAATCAAACTTAAATAGGCCCATCAGACCCTCCCCTATGTTGCCACCAATCACAGGTAAGCGTGTGCAAAAAACTAAAGACCAAACCAAAATAAGGTATGGATAAGTGATAAACAAATGTGTAGTTGTAAATGTGTAAAAGTGTCACAAAATATCAACATAAATATCAGATTTCCTGTTGTATCCATACAGCTTACTTATAGTCATTGGGACCGATAGTATATGGGCTTATCCCATTGACTCAGCTATTCTACAATAGACACAAATGTTTTTAAATCTTTTATTTATGTGTAGTTTAATTTTTTATGTTTCTTTATCCTTCTTTTAATGTGTTTGTCCCTTTCTTTCACTATGCACCACAAGGGGCTATTCAGTACACGAATAGTTTTTCACCCATATGTTTTCACTAAAATTGATTCGAGCCTGATCAGATCTATATCTGAGATTCACACCTACCAAGTGCTTGGTTTGTATATTTAGATTTAGGTTATGTCTTGATACTATCCATCTGTGTACGGATGGTATGATCCCCCTGTTACCATTAGTTACAATGGTTATATATATATTGCTTCGTACCTATCTCATCTTCTTGCTTGTGACTGAGTTTTCTGTGGATTTAGAATATCTTGAATATACACATGTGATTAGACTTTTACAGCCATATAGAATATTTCTATATAATATTTCTTTGCTATTCCACTGAGATATAACCTTACCAGGTTATAGGTTGTGGTTGATGTATATGTACAGTCTCACAGTGATTTGTGACACTGCATGTATTTGGGAATGACAGTTCTTTCATCAGGTGGCGTCATCTAGTTATGACATGGTTGAAGGTGATCGGAATAGTATACTTTAACAGTGCGTACTGGCCTGTCCCTTGGAATAGAAGATGTGGCCTTTTATATGTAATTGCTGGGATACTGAGATATCATTTATATGTTTACGGTAATTGTTAGGTGGACAATTGGTCATCAGTGTGTTTGATGTGGGGTAGGAATATTGAGCTGCGGGTACATAATTTTCCAGTGTTTGCTATATCTGGAAACTTTATTTACTGATTAGAATTGTGCCGTCTCAAAAGTTGGGGGAGTGTTGTAGCAGGGTGAAGTCATTTACCCCTGAGCCTATCAGCGCTGCTGGATTAACCAGCCACTGGAGTTTGGCATGGGGGTGTGTGTTGGAGCACCTATCAGGATTGGTGATGACGTTGTGTTTATGCTCCGTGCTGTTGTGGTATCCTTATGTAGTGGCGATCGGGCTGCGTGATGAGTGTGCGGATATGTGCTTTACAAGTAGATATATAGAATTATGCACCAGGTCAATGATCTAGTCGCTAAACATGAAACTCAGTGTGTGTACGCTTTTCTTTTCTTTTATTGCTATACCACAATTGCTCCTATGAATGGGGAGAGGCGTTTTTCATGCTTGGCCTATTAGAGTATGAGGGGTGTGTTCTCATATGTTATGTTGATATTAGTTCTCAGCGGTGATCTGATCCCATTGTTTATATTATACCTAATGCGGTTTAAAATCCCTTTGATAGATGCACGGATAACTCACAGCATGAGGAGTATTGTGATTCTATGAGTAGATGACCCTTATATGCACATTTGACAGAATTGTTGTGACTATGCACTAGAACCTATCAATGGTGAGGGGTGTTTACCTTGTGAAGTGGTAGAATCCATTTTGTGCACTTGTATGGAGGGGTGAATCTCCGATATTTATTATTTGAATCTTCACTAAAATGCTTTTGCAATTTGATCTGTGTGATCAGAGTTCACTTAGACATATGATGATTACACAACACTAATACAGATATTTATGTTGATATTTTGTGACACTTTTACACATTTACAACTACACATTTGTTTGTTATCACTTATCCATACCTTATTTTGGTTTGGTCTTTAGTTTTTTGCACACGCTTACCTGTGATTGGTGGCAACATAGGGGAGGGTCTGATGGGCCTATTTAAGTTTGATTTTTGCACTATTTGTTTGTCAGAAGAAGGGGACAGCTTTGGTCCCGAAACGTCACTTCAATAAATTTTGTTCTTGTTGTCAGAAGCCCAGAGAGTGCTTGAAATTATTTGCCTGCTACATACTACTGAGAGCACCCTGGCAGTTGTGGAGAGTTGGTGAGAGTGCAGATACTGAACTTTGCTATTATATATATATATATATATATATATATATATATATATATATATATATATATATATATATATATATATATATATATATATATATATATATATATATATATATGTGTGTGTATATATATATATATATATATATATATATATATATGTGTGTGTATATATATATATATATATATATATATATATATATATATATATATATATGTGTGTGTATATATATATATATATATATATATATATATATAATCCATCAAAGTAAAGCACTCACCGGGTCTTGACAAATATAATAATAATACTTTATACGTTTCAGGGATTTTAACCCCGTCCTCAGACCTGGTCTGAGGACGGGGTTAAAATCCCTGAAACGTCACCTTATGATACAATAAAGTATTATTATTATATTTGTCAAGACCCGGTGAGTGCTTTACTTTGATGGAATATTTTTGTTTTGTCTCTTTTTAAGTAAATAAATAAACTAAGTGCTATAGTTGTATGTTACAAAATAAAAATTGGATAAAAATTCCTTGAGGTGCAGAATTGTATTACATTTCTTCTCATGGGATTAAAAAAATCTAACAATAAAACAAAGTTTTATGTGTGCTCATAAATCTATATGGCTAGTATTTAACAATAAAATAACTTTGTTTGCTAACATACATTTATTTGAATACTACCAAATTAATAATGTGTATTGTTTTTTTTTAACCTTTTTATTTAGGTTGGAATGGATAAAGCATTGCAACAGCTTTCGGTACCTCTCGGTCAGCTACGTGAAGAAGTTCTGGTGCGGAGTAAAATTGTTATCTTTTAATTCATTTTATACTGAAATAATTTACTTCTGGAAAGGTTTTATGTTTAGTGCTTGCATACTGAGACACAAATCTCTGCAAAGGATAAAAAAAAGAAAGAAATACATGAATATATTTCCATTTTTTTTTTAAATTTTATTATTAGGTTAAAAATAAGTTGCATACTTATTTTTTTAATGTTTATTGTACAAATCATCATTAAAAAGAATTATGCTAACTTATGCAATTATATTGTGCTTTCAATAGCAACATTTTTTGTATTATTAGAAAAAGTATTACACTGCCCCTCCCGGCTACTTTATAATGCCACCCGGCCGCTAAATGTATCTGTCAAGAATACTGTAAATATACTTTTATTAAAAATAATTTAACACTTTTTTTAATGTATGTTTTCAGTGGGGAATGGCTTGTCACAGTGATCACATGACCATAGACCACTTTTTTGGGGGGCATTAGTGGACTTCCTTACTCTTGTATACAATCCTGGCTGTCACATTGATTGTGTACACCGAAACTGCCATGGTTACTGTTACTGTATTGTTGCTGGATGAAAACTTTGGGGCTTGGTTAGGAGTCTGAAAATCAGCACAATGTTCTTAAAAAAAAAAAAAAAAAAAATTTTTTTATTACATAAACATTCCCAGATGGGCTACATAAATTGATCATCTACAAAATATTTATGCAAAGAATAATCTAGTGTACAATATACTATGCAAAAGAAATAATAATGGATGTGATTGTAATAATTGTATAAATGACCAAACAAAACAAGTGCACTATGTGTAGTATCTTGGAGATGAGAAATTGTGTTTAGAAATTAACCCTTGGCTTAGTAGTAATATTTATTTTAGTAGTAATGTTTCTTTTAAACTATGGGGCCGATTTATCATTGGTCTGTCCGACATGATCCGCTCAGCGCCCCTCTGCAGATTTGCGGCCAATAGGCCGCTAGCAGGTGGTGCCAATCAACACTATCATATTGGATCAGGTCTTAAGACCACTGCTTCATAACGGCTGTTTCCGGTGAGCCTGAAGGCTTGCGCGGAAACAGGGGCATTAAGCTCCATTCGGAGCTTGATAATTCAGCCCCTATATGTGATGCATTTATACATTTTATTAGGAAAAATGACTGGTGTGTAAAACAATTTAGCAACACCAATAAACTAATTATAGTAAGGAAGATTTTGCCACATTGTTTTCTTGGGCAGTTGTAGAAAAGTATTATTATTATTATTATAAATTGTTAAGAAAAAGCAACAAGAAAGAGGCGCCAATGGTGCAGGTCAATGGAGATTTTTGGTGTAACAGACGTATGTGAACACTAGGTACTCACAATATGAGAAGGCACTCAGTTGTGCCGGTAGACACAGGCTGGGTTTTAACAGCAATCCAGCTGGCTGAACTAGGAAGCAGCTCTCTATCAGCATCCAGTAGGAGGAAATCTAAAAAGTATAAGCAGGAATAGAGGCGCCAATGGTGCAGGTAAATGGTGGTACAAATAGCAATAATAGCCCAGTGTACACAGGGTACTCACATTTATGGAAGGCACTCACTTGTACCTATAGAGACGGGCTGGATTTTAGCAGCAATCCAGCTAGCTGATCCAGGGTGAGCTGGCTGGTTCGTGGGTGTTAGAGTGCAGATACTCTAAAGTAGCATAGCAAGGCAGTACCATATATAACACTGAGAGTGGATTTATATAAAAAAATGAATTTATTTAAAACATATAAAAAGGTTTACCACTCATAACAGTGTTAAAAAAGTAATTGGTACATCAGGAATACATGCGACGCGTTTCTCAGTTAAATACTGTTTCCTCAGGCATCAGCCTGAGGAAACAGTTTTTAACGGAGAAACGCGTCGCATGTAATTCCTGATGTACCAATTACTTTTTTAACACTGTTATGAGTGGTAAACCTTTTTATATGTTTTAAATAAATTCATTTTTTTATATAAATCCACTCTCAGTGTTATATATGGTACTGCCTTGCTATGCTACTTTAGAGTATCTGCACTCTAACACCCACGAACCAGCCAGCTCACCCTGGATCAGCTAGCTGGATTGCTGCTAAAATCCAGCCCGTCTCTATAGGTACAAGTGAGTGCCTTCCATAAATGTGAGTACCCTGTGTACACTGGGCTATTATTGCTATTTGTACCACCATTTACCTGCACCATTGGCGCCTCTATTCCTGCTTATTATTATAAATGACTGCTCCCAAATAGTATGGAACAAATAAGTAAATACATTTATATTATATTGCACTAATGGTCACATTTAAGAAATCTATGTGTGAAGTAATTTATCAATACGGAGAAGATATACTTAGTCTGTACGATCCTGCAGGTCTTTGAGTGAGTTTATGGTAAACCCTTCTGAGCTGAGTGTAATTTGCCCATTTTGTTTGTTAGGAGTTTTCCCTTTGCGCTGTTCTTTCCTTGGTGTCTCTTTTCCTTGCAGTCTGTGTGCACTCTTTTAGGGAGAAATATGTAAAAATGGGTCAATATTTTCCATGAATGTGCTTTACTGGCCAGTTCACCCTAATTCCATATAATATAAATAATCTTGCAACACTTATATTGCTTGATAAATAGTAACGACCAGGTGTCATTCTCTGACAATATTATGAATATAAACTAAATATCCTAATTAAAGGAACATAATACAGGTAGCCCTCAGTTTACGCCGGGGTTAGGTTCCAGAAGGAATGGTTGTAAATCGAAACCGTTGTAAATTGAAACCCAGTTTATAATGTAAGTCAATGGGAAGTGAGGGAGTTAGGTTCCAGACCCCTCTCAAAATTGTCATAAGTAACACCTAATACATTATTTTTAAAGCTTTGAAATGAAGACTTTAAATGCTAAACAGCATTATAAACCTAATAAAATAATCACACAACACAGAATATATAATTAAACAAGTTAAATGAACAAAAACATTTGCTAAACAGCATTATAAACCTAATAAAATAATCACACAACACAGACTTTACTTGCATTTTTCTGCAAACAGTTCTTTCTATGCATTCCAATCTGGACTGATTTATAGGCAGGAAGATCTTGTTCCTTTGAAATCTGCTCGATAGCTCAGGTCTGGTTAAACTGATTAATTTCAGCTTGCTTGGCTTTTCTGCAACACAAGCGGACAGCTCCACCTACTGGCTATTTTAATCAATGCACTGCTTCTCATTGCTTTTCAATAGCAGTCACATGACTGGAAAAAAAAGGTTGTTATTCTGAAACGGTGTAAATTGAACCGTTGTAAACCGAGGGCCACCTGTACACATTTGCTAAATCACTTTAAATTGATGCAGCATAACTGTATGCAGCTTACAAGAAAACATCACATGAACATTTCTATGTGAAAAAGGAAGATAGTTTACCTCAAAATCCTTCAGCTCACAAGAATAAGGGCTGTTTAAACAGTTATTCATCAGCTACTGTCCGCTGCATGTTGAAGAAAAAAAAAAAACATCCAATCAGCTTAATCAGTGCTGATGTCATACATGTCATGAGATTTCACTGAGATCTTGTGAGATTTCATAGTAAACTGTGAAATAACATGATTGTGTCTGCACATGCCAGATGCATGCTCCCTTGCAAGTCCTGGGACTAGCATCTTGATTGGCTGCTTAAATTCCCTTTACAATGGTATGTGGCTACTGTGGAATTTTGAGATAAAAAGTATTCCTTTTTTCATTAAGATGTTCAGGTGATATTTTGTAATCTGCGTTTTACAGTTATAGTTATTATCATGTCCCTTTAAATTACCTGTAGTTATTTTTGATTGACCCTCTTGGGTGAAATATGGTGACACATAAAATTACAACAGAATCTTTTTAATTATTTGAATTAAATTGCCCAGACAATATGTCTCCTGCACTTGTCATATTTTCTAAATTATTTGGTAATACAAGAGAATATATCAGTGTACAATTGGAAAGTTCACAAAACTGTCTTAACTATCAAAATGGGAATTCATGAGCTATGAGGAAAACCTCTTTTAGTTAAAAGAAAAACAATTATGTATACACTTGGTTTATAGTTTAATCCATAATGTTCAGAATACTTATGTGTAATTTAATGAATGCAAATAGTTACACACACATATGTAGATATGCATAGACATAGGAAAATGAGATTATATATTTAATATCATTGTTTTGATTTCCTGTTCTGGGATATGTACCTAAGAATTCCATGACACAGGAATTGAAATTCCAATATATATATATATATATATATATATATTTACTAAACATTTTGTATTACAATCTCAAAGTGTTGACATTTGTAGAATTAATTTCACTTGAATGGTCTCCACATCTTTAACAGAAATAAATAAATCTTCACAAGCTAATCTATACAGAGCTGCATCATTAAATGTATTAATATTTTTGATAGCTCCTAGTAGATGGACGCCTTCTTTTTTTGAGACAGATAAATTAATATATACATATATATGTATGTGTTAATATGTATATATAATCATATACATATATATATTTACTGGCAACACATAGTCCCCATAGACCGCAATGTTAAGGCAATTTTGAGTGACGTTTTTTTCTAACACCCCACACCTGCCAACTTTAGCCCCCAAAAACTGCTTAGTGCAGTTTGTTTTTTAAAAAAATAAAAATGCTGCTATCCTTTATTTCATTGAAGCCACTACACACATTTTTTTGGGGGGCAATTGCGGTACATTTAAAAAATAAACCAGAGGTCTGACCTCTGGTTAATTATTTTGAGCGCTAATTGCTACTGGGAGCTTGTGATGTAGCCATAAATCAGCTATTTCAAATGCCAAAATAAGGGTAAAGGTGCTACTTGTTAAAAATGTAATAAAATCCATCAGGTAAAATAGATGATAGGGTACAATTTAAAGGAGAGAAAAGTTTGGGGTAAACTGTCCCTTTAAGTTTAATACAATAAGAGAGATTAACTTTAGAGAAAGTGAGATGTTGCAGTAATGGTTAATAAAAAAATTGTTTTTTTGGTGGATGCTACTATAATACGAAGAAAAATAATCCTGATATTTAAAATGTTATAAATGTATGTGTGTCATTTTAGTATGTAAAGAGCGCATATGTTTTTGTTTCCTTCAATTTTATTGTCTTTGGTGATTTTTGTCTTTTTGGCAGAGTCTCAAAACATCAGTTAGTGATTGCGTTTGCGTAGTGGACAAAAGTTTGGCCAAACAAGATAATATCAGGAAAAAGAAGGTATGTAGATGCTACCATATTCATAACATTTTCTACTTGCTGTATAAAGCTGTCATTCACTGTCATGTGGCCATTTAATGTCCAACTGAACCTGTCACTTTTGGTAGTGCTTGTCTCTTAGTTACTTAAAAATCGAATTCGCTAGCTTAAAGGGATAGTTAAAGGGACATAAAGCCAATTTTTCCCCCCATTATTCAGATAGAGCATACCAATTTAAAAAACTTTACAATTTACTTAAATTATCAAATTGTCTTTGTATGTTATCCTTGTTGAAAAACAGGAAGGTAAGTTTAGCACTATTTCCTGTCATGTAGTACTCGAGACATGTGCATGCTACCTATCTAGATATCTCTTTATCAAAGAATAACAAGAGAACAAAGCAAATATGATAACAAAAGAGAATTGGAAAGTTGTGTTTTTTTTTGTTATTTAAAGTGAATGTAAATTTTGATGCTAAAGTGCCCGGTTTTTAAAAATTAGATTAAAAACACTTTAATTCATAAAAATTTACATTTCACTCGTGTTGTTAAAAAACTTACCTTTTAAACTTGACAGCAGCTCCAGCTTCCTCCGGTCGTCACAAGCCATTTCTGGTGTCAGAATTGATGGATAGGTCATCCTCCAATCACGGCTTCCCCCCAGGGGAATCAGTGTCTGATTCAATGCCGTGATTGGAGGAAGCCAGATTCATCATTTTAGACCCAGGAAGAGGCTTTGCGATGGGTGGAGGAAGCTGGAGCTGCTGTCAAGATTAAAAGGTAAGTTTTTTTTTTTTTTTTTTTTTTTTTTTTTTTCACAGCCCAAGTGAAATTTAAATTTTGATGAATTAAGGTGCCCCTATTTTACCAATCAAATTTTTAAAAACTGTGCACTTTAGCATCAAAATTTACATTCACTTTAAATTGTCAACCCGACACTGAGGTTGCACTTATCGGCCATGAATTCAGGGATAGTTGACATAGAGCTTGTGTATGGTGAGTTTCTAGGATCCTGTGTTTAAAATATTTAGTTTTTTGTTTTGTTTTTCTTTACTTGGATATTTATTATAATGATAAGTCATCCCTTACGCAATCCCCTCTAGGGTAACCCTATACAGCAAACAAAAGACCCCACTCAAGGGATCTCCTTCTGAATACAAGTACCGCATGCAATGTTAGATATTTTTTTTTTATTATTGAATCAATTTCCTTAGATGTTCAGAGTGAATTGGGTTCCGGGGTGGTACACTGGTGGTCATTTAAGGGGGTGTCACGAGGGTGCCATGTGAATCTTGGTTTTATTCAGGTTTTTGCGTTGGTTTTCTAACCAGGAAGGGTGAGATGTCTTATTGTCATTACTGACACTAAAATCTCTACTTATTAACCCAGCCACAGCTCTTTCATGTAGTTGTGCGTTATGTTTCCTTGCAGACTATAATCACATACTATTTACTAGCGACTAAATTACTAATAGCAATATAAATGTAGTAAGAGGCTACCTACTTATGTTTATTTGCCACACTTAAAGGGACAGTACTCCAGAATTGTTATTGTTTAAAAATATTGATAATCCCTTTGTGATTACCTTGTATCTAAGCCTCTGCAGACTGCCTCCTTATCTCAGATCTTTTGACAGACTTGCATTTTAACCAATCAGTGCAGATTCCTAAATAACTCCACGGGTGTGAGCACAATATTATCTATATGAGACACATGAACTAACTGTGTCTAACTGTCGAAATGCACTGAGATAAGAGGCAGTCTTCATGGACTTAGAAGCATATGAGCAAATTTGATGATAAAAGTAAATTGTAAAGTTGTTTAAAATGACATGCCCTATCTGAAACATGAAGGTTTAATTTTTACTAGACTGTCCCTTTAATTATTAAAAGGGCATTTAATTGATAGGAAATAAGGCTTTATTATACCAGGCCATCTGGGAAATATAGTTCATATGAACCCTACTGAAGTATCTCATATGAACTGTTTTTAAAGTGAAGGTCAATTTTCATCAATGAGTGCACGGTTTTTAAAAATACTTTTAAAAACAGGGGCACTTTCATTGATGAAAATTAACATTGCACCGGATTTGAAGAAATACTTACCTTTTACTTCTGCAAAACCGGATTGCCGATCTCAGCCTCAGTTCCTCTGTACTGACGTCAGAAATGACGAAAACCGGCTTCCTCCAATCATGGCTTGCACCCCAGAGCGTCCAGCTCGTGATGCCTGGCTGTGATTGGAGGAAGCCAGTTTCGTCATTGCTGTGGTCTACAGCAGGAAGAAGAAGGAGGGGGATCGTCGATCCGGCTTTGCAGAAGTAAAAGGTAAGTATTTCTTCAAATCCGGTGCAATGTTAATTTTCATCAATGAAAGTGCCCCTGTTTTTAAAAGTATTTTTAAAAACCGGGCACTCATTGATGAAAATTGACCTTCACTTTAAAGAGAATTCTTTTCTGCATCATTTTTGTTACTTTATCTTTAACATTTCCTTTCGTGTTACCCATAATTAAACTGCGGGGTACAACTGTAGTAGCGGTTGCTACTCACCATGCTATTGATATTTATCCTGTGCTTGCAGCTCTTTTCCAAACAATTTTCTTATTAACCATTTACAAGTGCTAGTTATTACATCTCTGCATCTTCACACTGGGTGCCGCCATCTTGGAATTTAAGTATTCTTGTATCCAGTCACAGATTAGTGATATTGTTGTCTTCTTGACAAGCCGTATCATGCATTTCAGTTTGGAGCGCACGATATAGAGCGGGAGCGGCTGAATTTCTCTATATTATTAAGGGCTTTTTTTTTATATTTGTTATGTAAATTTTAAACTGTGCTTTTAAAATAAAATGACCCTTCTGCTTTTATATTGCACAAGTTGATCCAAAGTGCTAAGTACAAGTGTCAAAACGCCAGTAGCATCACTACCTGTGAAAGGACACTGCTTCTGTCACAGGTTGCAACAATACGTGTGTACCAAAATGGCGGCACTCAGCATAAGAATACAGAGCTTTGCCAGCCGGCTTCTGTAATGGGTTAAATAAGAGCATTGCTTTTAAAAGAGCTTCAGCTACAAGATGAAAAACAATAGCATGGGAGTAGAAACCGTGCTATTGTAGTTGTTCTCAGCAATTTAATGTCCCTTTAACTATAATTGTATATTATTCATGGTTTAAAATGTGTTGATGGCTGTTACATGATACAGGGGGGCCTGAAATGGGGGGGGGGATAAATTTGTCAGAACAATTTTGAAATTCAGAGTAAATGTTGTTGCATTGTCTTTATATTATGCACTTGTCAATTATGAAAATCTACTATATTTAAAGGGACAGTCTACATCTTAGTCATCTTAAAGCCTTACCTTAGATTAAAGGGATATTGAACCCAAAAAAAATCTTTCATGATTCAGATAGAGCATACAGTTTTTAAACAACATTCTAATTTACTTGTATTATCTAATTTGCTTCATTCTCTTGATATCCTTTGCTGAAAAAGCATATCTAGATAGGCTCAGTAGCTGCTGATTGATGGCTGCACATAGATGTCTCGTGTGATTGGCTCACACATGTGCATTGCTATTTCTTCAAAAAAGGATATCTAAAGAATGACGCAAATTGGAATGTTGTTTGAAATTGTATTCTCTATCTGAATCGTGAAATACATTTTTTGGGTTTAATGTCCCTTTAAACTGCAAATAGCACCTTTTTTTATTATGCAGCAGAATGTATAAAAAAGTTATTTTAAAATGAATATTGTTTCTGGCCACTTTGAAATGGCTGTCAAGCTCAGCGTGCTTGTGAGCCTTTTGTGATTGGAATCCATATGCAGCCCAGATTGTGATGTCATCAGTAGGCGCAGCTTGGGAGCCATTTCAAAGTGGCCAGAAACAATATTCATTTTAAAATTACTTTTTTACTGTTCCTGCTGCATGATATAGAAAGGGGTGCAGGAGACTATTTGCAGCTTAATCTAAGGTAAGACTTTAAGATGACTAAGCTGTAGATTATCCCTTTAATGCTCCTTTTAAATAAATAAAAAAAAGTGATGAACTTGCTGGAGTTACAAAGCGTTCACATTTAAACAACAATCAATTTAAATAATACAATTTTTCCCAATCCCGTTTTGTTATAACACAAATGTAAATTGTTTTGTTAAGCATGTAATTCTTCCTTACAGATGTGTGTTTTAAGGATGATTCAAGTTATTCGATCTGTTGAAAAGATTGAAAAAATTTTACACTCGCAAAACTGTAAGGAAACTTCATCGAAACTAAACAGGTCAGTAATAAAAAAAAATAAAAAAAATACACTTATTTAATGATGGAATATTTTAAGATGTGTTTGCTTCCACTTATGAGAAATACAAGATGAAATATTTTGAGGTTTTAAACACTTTTTATCTCACTTTATTTTAGCTGGTTGTGTAAAATAAAACACGTACCATGTGTTTATAATGATACTTGGGTTAAATGAGGAATTGTACTGATTTTTTTTTTATTATGATAATTTTAATGTTTATTATGATTTTAGTCATTTTTATTTTCAAATCTTTTATTTATATTTTAGTAATTTAGTCATTTTTTATTTTTTATTATAGTTTGATCATTTTTTTTTATATAATTTTTGTCACAGTCCAGACTGATAGTCCTTGCAAAAGTAAAATTCAACCTGCTTTCCATAAGTGTATTTGTTTACACTAGAGACCACTAAGAGCATGTTTTTATGTTGCATGCATATATAACTCTCTTAAAGGGACATTAGATACTTTAAGATATTAATATAAAATGTTTAATTATATATAGTAAAAAAAACTTTGCAATATACTTTCACTATTTATGTTGTTCCCTTTTCCTGTAATTTTAATGAATGTTGTAGGCTTTCCAATTCTTGTTAAAAGTGGAAGTACAGACGGCTATATTCCTCAAAGATATTTATAACCGTCCCTAATTGGTCTCAGCAGAAAATTAAAACTAAGATACAACATTGAGGCGCCAACTACTTTATGAACATTTAAACCTTATTTTTCAAGATTTAAACCACTTATATAATTTGTACATAATATTCTAAGGCTATTTTTTGCTCTGAATACATCATTCTGTCAATTATTTATTTAGTGTTCATTGTCCCTTTAAAGAAAAATGGAAGCCAAAATTAAACTTTCATGATTCAGAAATAAGTATATTTAATTTTTTTATTATAAACTCTACGCTCTCTCCCTCTTTCTCTTGGTATCTTTTGCTGAAAGTTTTGTTTGTAGCTATCGTACCGGAGGTGTTCTTCTGCCCATGTTTTAGTCCGAGCTTAGAAGACTTAGGACGGTACTGGAACCTTCAAGTGTGCTAAGGACAGTGTTCAGAGATGTTGTTGAACATAGTTGAGGGCATATTGCTCAAAAAGTTCTAAAAGGCTGCTGACTTAACAAATATTCCTGACCTCCCTTTCCTAGAGTGACTTTGACTTGTTTCCTGGACTTCACCTCTTGCCTCCCCCTTTCTCTGTTACATGTTTGACCGTTTACCTTGCGGCTGACTTTTGGATCTGTATTTTGGAGTATTCTTCTGGTCCCTTCCTGTATTCCTTTACCTTTATTATGGATTGATTTACTGTTTCCTGACCTTAACCTGAAAACTCTCTTGTCTGCTCTTCTGATATTGACACCTTGTTCCTAGCTGCTTGCATGGCTACAGGCCATTGCTTGTTCCAGACTACTTTCCATCTTGCCTCCTGCACAAGTGAATCCAGAATACAGGTAATAAAGGTAATACCCTGACACCGTTATAGCTTGTCAGATCTTTCATCACAGCGTGTCAGAGCCTGTTCTCAGTCAAACTTACACTACAGACTTTGTTAAAGTTCCGACCATTTTGCTCACAGGAGAACCTCAGTTTTGGGCTCATAATTTAGTTCACAATAACCTACTAAATACCTGGTACTCCTTTGTTAGCACTATGAGTATTTTAAATGATGATCCTCATCAGACCTCTTTTGAGCCCTCTGTCAAGAAAGGCGAGGACTATATATCTAATATTTGTTGCATTGTCAGTGACACTAACTGGAATGCCCCTTCTCACCTTGACCAGTTTTGTTTTGATGTTTCTGATACTTTAGAAGATTACCTTTCTCATGTAGGACTACCTACTGAATTAGAAAACACGATTACTCTTGTAATCCAAATTGATAAGAACCTTCTAGAGAGACAGCAAGAGATCCCTTCTCAGTTCCTGTCTTCTCCTTAAGCTGTTACTTTTTTCAGCTTCTACTTGAGTTTTTACTGCGGCAAGATTGGTAACTGCTTACAATACTGTCCCACAAGACCTAAGGAGGAAATATAGAAGTTAACCAGCAACAGTGCATTTTAACAACTTATCAGTCTCATACTTACTCATTACAATCTTTTTAAAATGGCTGTCCAAGACTGTAAAGATTTATTTGATTTCCTTGATTTCACCTTAGCAGCAAATATTGTGATTTTTCTGTGAAAAAGTCTTCCCCTATTCAATTTTTGTGGTAGATGGCAGCCCAGTGGAATTTAGTCATGTTATTAATAGGTGATTACAACCTAGTACATATCCAAGTAGGAGTTTAGAGGAAGATGACTTTTGGAACATGGGCACTTTCAATGTCTGGTTCTGTTATTCATATTGTGTAATGTCCGTGGCACATTGTTGCATTTTCGGAACAATATTTTATGTTCTACTCCCTCTTCCAGGATTCACCCGTGACTTATTTTCAATCTGTATTGTATAGACTCTGTGCCATTCATCTGTTTGCTAAATTGGAGAAATATCTCCAATCTTCTGTAAAATTTTTAGTTCATGTGTTGTGTCTGAATCATATTGCTTTTTACCCTAATACAGTGTTCAGAGCTTTATTGGCTTAGCTCATTTTTACCATCAATTTATTAGGAACATTAATGGTATCTGTGCTTCCTTATCCTAGGTTAAACTACTCTTTCATGGACACCTGAAGCCCAAGGGGCTCTTGAGAAGCTTAAAACTTTTTCACTTTAATGCTCATACAACCTATGTTCAGAAAACTTTCTTCCTTAAAATGGTTGTTTGTAATTCTGCCATTGGAGCCAATTTGTCTCAACACTTGGAACCCAAGCACCAGATAATTTTAATGTGCTCTGAAAGATTTGGGACATCTATTGGATAGCGCTGTTCAGCCTATCACGATTTTCTATTTACCATTCTGGAATATGTTATGCTAAGAGACTTTGTCCTAGACAGGCTCACTGGACTTTATTCCTCACATCAGTCTCTACTTGACATGATTAAGTCCTTTAATAGTACTCCTAACTGTTGTTGTATTAAGGGAAGATTTTTCTTCCTCCTTTGGTTTGTCTAGAAGTTTTGCAGTTATATCACAATTTCTTATCTGCATGGCATGGGAGTATCGGGAAGACTCAAAAAGTAATTTCTAAAACATTTTGGTAGTCTCAGCTGGCCAAAGATGGTTACCAGTTTTTCTTGTTGTGTGATACTTTTGCTGGAGTGAATCATTTTTCCTTGGCTCCTGTTGATCCTCTCCATCATCTGCTTGTTCCTGAGGGACAAGTTTATCTATGCATTTTATTGTGGATTTACTTAGATAATTCCATGACTATCATAAAGAGTTCTGACAGTCATGGAATTATCTAAGTAGTGGTTGACTTTATGACTAAGATGTCTTATTTCATTAATCTGGTATGTATTCCTTCTGCCTGCTTGACTGCTGCTTTGTTCCTAAAGGGAGATTTTTTTGCTTGCATGGTCTGCCACAGAAAGTAATCTGTCTCACAGATTACCTCCCAATTCTGGAAGAACATCCACAGACCATCCACAGACAAAATGGCAGCCAAAAATGGACAAACCAGACTATGGAGCAGTATCTAAGGCATTTTTCTACTTCTCTTCAGAACAACTGGCGGTTTTTGCTTCCTGCGGCTGAATTTGCTTAGAATCAAGCCCACCAGTCTTTTAAGATGTCTTCTTTGCGTCATATGGTTTCCATCCTAGTATTCTTCCAGATGTACTGGCTAGTTTGACTGCCCCACCTAAAAAAACTTTTTTGCAGAAGGTAATGCTTCTTGGGCTCATTTTAGAACTCATACCACCTGGTATATAGATGATTATAATTCCTTCTGCAATCACCTTCTACCTAAAGTGGCACAAGACCTCTTTGAAATAGGAAGAGCTACTATTTTATATAACTTGTCATCTTGTTTATGTAGGTCGAATGGAGCGTGGAGGATAAAAGCGTATGCACAACCCCTATGACCCAAAACAAAACCTTGTTGCAGTTGGTACTGCAAGGATCCACATTTTTGTTGTAATCACCTTTATCCTTGAGACCCCTTATTTGAAAGAACTAACATTTTTGCCTTTAGAAGAGGTCGACTTATATTGTGAGTAATGAGTTAGTGACTCACACGTTGTGACATCACATGCTGTAGCAGTCACAATGTTGTTAACTGCTGGGATATTAGACACAAGCATAGACCAAAGGCCCCTCCTCATTCTTTCACTAGAAAATAAGGAAACGTGTTTTGCTTCTTAGAATGACACAGTGTCTTCTTTTGCTCACGTGTGTTAAAGCAAAAACATTTTTTTTTTTTTTTTTTAAAGGGACATTCTATTATTTTATATTGAAGCATGTTATGTCTAAACAATATCCCTTTTACTATGTCTTTAACAATTTCAAAAGGTAACTCCAGATTAGAATATGGCCAGTGGTTGGTGTATAAACATGCATGCTTGCTTCTGGTTTGTTCACCATCTGTATACTGTATGGAGTGGCAGAGGAGCACACTTTTTAACTTTAAACCCATTTGCAGGGGTTAAACACAAAGTAAAAAAAGAAATGAATCTAAAAATAAAATTCCCCAAGGGGGAAAAAAAGCATTTTTTTTTTTTTTTACAGTAAAATGTCCTTTAAATGTCTATTTAAAGAAAACGCATGTTATTATTCATTCATGGATATTTATCGTTGTACTTTTTTAAATAGGTGCTTTTTTTTTTAATATATTTACTAATTATTGCTTTATTTTTCAGTCCTTCGTTAACTGGACAGATGCTTGAAAGAATTGCGACAGAGTTTAATCAGCTTCAGTTCCACGCAATGCAAAGCAAAGGCATGCCTCTTTTGGACAAAGTGAGACCTGTAGGTATTCTTCAAGTTTATCATCATTTCTTGGAATAATTGTTGATGCAAATATTTCTTTAGTTTTGATATATCCACATCACTATTTAGTTTAGTCTAGTCCAAAATACACTTTCATGATTCAGATAGGGCATGTAACTTTAAAAAAACTTTCCATTTTACTTTTATCACCAATTTTGCTTTGTTCTCTTGGTATTCTTATTTAAAAGCTAAACCTAGGTAGGCTCATATGCTAACTTCTTAGAAGTCCGCCTTGTATCTGAATGGATTTTTACTGTTTTTCACCACTAGAGGGCGTTAGTTCATGTGTGTCATATAGATAACATGGTGCTCACAGCCGTGGAGGTACTTATAAGAGGGCACTGATTGGCTAAAATGCAAGTCTGTCAAAAGAACTGAAATAAGAGGGCAGTTTGCAGAGACTTAGATACAAGGTAATCACAGAGGTAAAAAGTGTATTAATATAACTGTGTTGGTTATGCAAAACTAGGGAATGGGTAATTAAGGGATTATCTATCTTTATCTTTTAAAACAATAACAATTCTGGTGTAGACTGTCTCTTTAAGGAGTTTTGATAGTACTTTGTTCTGTCATACAGCAAAATATTTAATTGTGAACCAGCAGTGACTATTTTTATTTTTGTATCTAATTATACATTTCTTATGTAGCAAGACTTACACAATTTCTTTATATATCTTGTGACGGATACCCCGGATACCCCGACTGGGTAGCTCCGCCAAGCGGGTCCTGCTTCCTCCCTGCCGACTGCAGCTATGTAGCTGGCTAGTGACCACAGCCTGTAACCACCCCTGATGCCCGACAGCACCAGTACTCAGTGTCCCACCCTGTGGCAGACTCCAGCTACCCTGACTGGGTAGCTCTGCCAGAGGGTTCTTCCTTTGCCTTGAACAGGCTGCTATGTAGCCCAGGAAAGTGATTTTAGCTGGAGCTCACCCAAATAACTTGACAGACTAGCATTCAGGTGAAATAAGAACTGATTTTATTGTAAAACATACACTCCTTTTATACACTTAGCTCATCTTGATAACACAAAGGACAATCCCACAATTTTCCCGCCATTCCCGCCCCTTCAGACTTACCGGCACCTCCATAGCAGCCACAGTCACACAGAATCCCAGGACACAGGGGTAGTGGTTTTAGGGTCATTTTAAAGCTCTCGGTCCCCAGATGCCACAGTCCAAAAATCAGTATGATTCGTTACCGGGAACCGGAGTTACAGTCTGTTGAAGTTATGGGGTTAGGGGTGTCCAAAACCCCCAGTTCCCAAAGGAACTCCCCTCCGATAATTACCCCAGCTCTTGTCCTCCCTAGGGGCTACCAATCCCCAAAAGAGCAGAGCTCTAGGGCAAAGGGCTGCTGGAGCGACCAGGGGTAAATTTAGCGGATGTTCTGCTGTCCTGTGGCCGACCGGGAGTTCCAGAAGCCTGGCCAGCCTGAGAGGGGTTAGGCGGGTGTCCGTTGTGAGGTGGCCGACCGGGAGTTCCAGGAGCCCGGCCAGCCTAGGAGGGTTTTCCTGGTTATAAACCAACTCTTCTCTGAACACAAAAACAAGCCAACACAAAGCAAACAAACAGTCTCCAGAGATGGTGGTTGCTTTGAGGAGCCCAAAACCACTGAGAAACAACAGGTGTGAGGTTGTAGGGGGGTGGGGGGTAGCCTTAGCTGTCTGGTATCCGTGACATCTCCCCCCTCCAGTTCGGCAGACCCGGCTAGATCCTTAACGGGTCGGCCTGGGGCTGTCCGACAGTGGCCCTCCATTTCTCGGTTGCTGGGAGAGGTTATCCCATCTCTTCTGAGCTTGGGGCATCCTGGGGGGTTCCTGCTGGCGTTTATACCCTGTGCCCTGGGCGCAGGGATAGTCACATAATGCAAAGTCCCAAACAAGTTTGCTAAGGCTGGCTCCCAAACAATTGCTGTTCCACAAGTTCCAGTGTCCTTAAGTTCCATGGCCACAATGTCTCCCTCTGTGACACTCTGTTGAGTACCTACTGACCCACCCACAAACAAAGCCAGTGTCGGTTTCCCGGCTGTATTCCCACCCCAGACCGGAGGGGGAGGTTGCTCCTTGGTGGGGCAGGTAAAGCTCGGGTGCCCAAACATGTGGCACCAACTGTGTACGCTTTTATCCTCCTTGCCCAATGCAACGCCTGCCCTTGGTGAGAAATACTCTGGGACATGAAAAGTGTAGAGACCCTGCCAAGATATTGAGGGGAGAGTCCGTCTGTCTCTTCTCCCGAGAAGAAGATCTAACGCTGGGGAGGGAGGTCTGCTACTTCCGGTCCATGGGAAACTGTGCTGCCTCTGGAGAGGGAGACCGGCTGTCTCTGCTCCCTGTACGGGGTTCTGCCGCTGGGGAGAGAGACCAACTGTCTCCTCTCCCAGAAAGGGATTCGGCCGCTGGGGAGAGATATTGATACCCGTCTCTCCCTGCAAGGGCTTCTCTGTAAGGGGAGGGAGGACGACTACCTCCACTCCCGAAGGATGGATCTGCCACTGGGGAGAGAGACCGACTGTCTCCTCTCCCGGGAAGAAGTTCTGCTGCTGGGGAGAGTTATCGACATCCATCTCTCCCTGCAAGGGGTTCTCTGTAAGGGGAGGGAGGATGACTACCTCCACTCCCAGGGGATGGCTCTGCTGCTGGGGAGAGAGACCGACTGTCTCCTTTCCCAGGAAGGGGTTCTGCTTACGGGGAGGGAGGACGACTACCTCTGCTCCCAGGGGATGGCTCTGCCGCTGGGGAGAGAGACCGACTGTCTCCTCTCCCTGCTCCTGGCTCTGCCACTGGGGAGAGAGACCGACTGTCTCCTCTCCCAGGAAGGGGTTCTGTTTCCGGGGAGGGAGGACGACTACCTTCCCTCCCAGGGGATGGCTCTGCCGCTGGGGAGAGAGACCGACATCCATCTCTCCCTGCAAAGGGTTCTCTGTAAGGGGAGAAAGGATTACTACCTCCACTCCCAGGGGATGGCTCTGCCGCTGGGGAGAGAGACCGACTGTCTCCTCTCCCAGGAAGGGGTTCTGCTTACGGGGAGGGAGGACGACTACCTCCGCTCCCAGGGGATGGCTCTGCCGCTGGGGAGAGAGACCGACTGTCTCCTCTCCCAGGAAGGGGTTCTGCTTACGGGGAGGGAGGACGACTACCTCCGCTCCCAGGGGATGGCTCTGCCGCTGGAGAGAGAGACCAACATTCATCTCTCCCTGCAAGGGGTTCTCTGTAAGGGGAGGGAGGACGCCTACCTCCTCTCCCTGGTTTCCTGGGGCTGTTGCAGGTGCTGGGCAGAGGCCGGCGGCTCTCTGCCCTGTTGCCAGCGCTTCTGCTGTCGTGGCTCCTTTGTCCAGGTCTATAAGCTCGGGCCCAGGCTGCTGATCTGTATCTAGCAGCTAGTCGTCGCTTATGCTCTGTTGCCAACCTCCATGATTCCCAGAGTGCTGCACCACAGCTCCGTGCAGACTCTGTGGCATGCTGCAGAACTCGGTCTAGCAGCCTCTTGTATGCCTTTTCCAGTCTTGGACAATAAGTGATACCATATCGGATACCAGCTAGGGTACCCCCGAGAGATCTAACAGCTGCTCTCGGGAGTGGCTAATGTTCGTTACTCTCAGTTCCGCCCCGCTCCCAAATTTTGGGTCTTCTGTCAACTTTTCCAATAGTAACCCAGGGCCACTGAAGCCAAAGCCCTCTGTGGGGGAGCAATCCTCCAGCCATGGCCGTACTTGCATAGCGAGCCATCGGAGGTCCCGATAGCTGTCCACCCACATCTCTACCCAAACCAGTCGATCTAGTTCCGATAGCCATTCCTCCATGGGATGCTCTCCCAGGAAAAACACTCTCAATTCCCACCGGACCCAGTACCTCTCATCTGTGGGGAGGACCTTTCCATCACAATCCTTTTCTTGTTGAAGCCTCTCCCTCCATAGTTGCCGGCGGACAATGCTCCTGCAGCTCAGCTGGTCCAGTTCAGAACCCACCGCTGCCACCAATGTGACGGATACTCCGGATACCCCTACTGGGTAGCTCCGCCAAGCGGGTCTTGCTTCCTCCCTGCTGACTGCAGCTATGTAGCTGGCTAGTGACCACAGCCTGTAGTCACCCCTGATGCCCGACAGCACCAGTACTCAGTATCCCACCCTGTGGCAGACTCCAGCTACCCCGACTGGGTAGCTCTGCCAGAGGGTCCTTCCTTTGCCTGGAACAGGCTGCTATGTAGCCCAGGAAAGTGATTTTAGCTGGAGCTCACCCAAATAACTAAACAGACTAGCATTCAGGTGAAATAAGAACTGATTTTATTGTAAAACATACACTCCTTTTATACACACAGCTCATCTTGATAACACAAAGGACAATCCCACAATTTTCCCGCCATTCCCGCCCCTTCAGACAGACCGGCACCTCCATAGCAGCCACAGTCACACAGAATCCCAGGACACAGGGGTAGCGGTTTTAGGGTGATCCAGGGGTGTCATTTTCAAGCTATCGGTCCCCAGATGCCACAGTCCAAAAATCAGCATGATTCGTTACCGGGAACCGGAGTTACAGTCTGTTGAAGTTATGGGGTTAGGGGTGTCCAAAACCCCCAGTTCTCAAAGGAGCTCCCCTCCGATAATTACCCCAGCTCTTGTCCTCCCTAGGGGCTACCAATCCCCAAAAGAGCGGAGCTCGGGGCAAAGAGCTGCTGGAGCGACCAGGGGTAAATGTAGCGGATGTTCTGCTGTCTTGTGGCCGACCGGGAGTTCCAGGAGCCTGGCCAGCCTGAGAGGGGTTAGGCGGCTTTCCGTTGTGAGGCGGCCGACCACGAGTTCCAGGAGCCCGGCCAGCCTAGGAGGGTTTTCCTGGTAATAAACCAACTCTTCTCTGAACACAAAAACAAGCCAACACAAAGCAAACAAACAGTCTCCAGAGATGATGGTTGCTCTGAGGAGCCCAAAACCACTGAGAAATGACAGGGGTGAGGTTGTAGGGGGGTGGGGGGTAGCCTTAGCTGTCTGGTATCCGTGACATATCTTTTCTTTCTTAACCCTTTGTGTGCTAAGCACTTTCCCACCTGGGTGCTAATATTTTTCTAAGGTTTTTTTTTTTATTTTTGGAAAAAAAAATTTAACTTTTTTTTTTTTTTTTTACAGACCCCCAAGACTTACACTGTTAGAAAGGTTAGGCGATTACCTTTCCAACAGTGGGTCTTGGGGTTCTGTAGCTGCTTAGATGCCTGAGATACAGGCTTCTAAGCAGCATGCCCACTGCTCCTATACTTAACATTGTTAAGTATAAATAAAGTTGCGCAGTGACGTCATCCCATCATTGCGCATCACGTGAAGCCCCTGCGATGCCTGTCACTCTACAGGCACGATCAATGGGGTAGGAGCAGTTAGGAGCCCCCAGATCTCCCTCAAGGTGGGAGAGTGCTCATGATGGCTCTGAGCCGTCATTAGCACCAGAGTGAGAAACTCTGACGGCTCAGATCATTAGCACTTAAAGGGTTAAAGTGAAAGTCAATCCTAGCATTTTACAAACGCTAGGATTGACTATTGAAACAAATAAAGGGGACTTTCATTCGTGAAGTATAAGATACTTCATGTGGAAAGCTCCTTTATTTGTTTCAACCGATCGTTGTTCTTAGCTGCTACAACATCCCAGGGATAAAGATTTTTTTTTGCTAAAAGGTGATGTTTTCAACTCTTAGCCAATATCCGTGCGGTAAATCCGGCTCCCATGGGCGCCAAGCCGGTTGTACGGTACGGCTATTGGTTAAGAGGTGAAAACGTCACCTCTTGGCAAAATTTCTTTTAGCATTGGGCTGCCGTAGCAGCTAAGAACAGCGATCGATTGAAACAAATAAAGGAGATTTCTATATGAAGTATCTTATACTTCATGAATGAAAGTCCCCTTTATTTGTTTCAATAGTCAATCCTGACTTTCACTTTAAGAGTCCACGATTATTGGATACAAGTCCTTGCTCAGCAGGAGAGGCAAATCTTGCCTAAACTTTCGCCTCAGCAAGAAGGTCCAATTGTGAGGAGCTACAGTTATTTTAGATAAAAACAAAATTGATAGTAGTTCTTTAATTGATGTAAAATCTATTATTCTCCACTGCTGGCAGTTAGCTGAAAAGCCAATGGCAATATGCATATATGAGCAATCACCAATAAACAGTTTCCGAACCTTCCTTGGTATAATTTACAAAGAGCAGAGACCAATTTAAAAAAATAAATTGGAAAGTTATTTAAATTTGCATGCGCTATCTGAATCATGAAAGAAAAAAATGTGTTTCCTGTCCCTTTTAATACTATCAGACATTTACGTTTATCATTTAAAAGAAATACTCTACTACCTTTTGTTTTGTATTATTTCAAAGCATTTCTATATTTATTTGTTTTCTATGTTGTTAAATATTTTGGGAAAATTCTAAATGAACTAATTAATAAAAAAAATCATTAAATGGACAAATAAAGTGGAAAAATAAATACCGTATTACGAGTGGAATTATTAGTCTCTGTTCACTTTTGTTAGTGGTGATAATATAACGTTTTTTTTATTTATTTGTAGCGTATTGCTGGTATAACCTCAATGCTTCAGCAGTCTTTGGAAGGTTTGCTATTAGAAGGTCTTCAGACTTCCAAAGTTGATATAATACGTCACTGTTTAAGGACTTATGCAACAATTGACAAAACTAGAGATGCAGAGGCTTTGGTTGGTCAGGTCCTGGTAAAACCGTATATTGATGAGGTAAGTTTTAAACACTATATTCTTTGACTTTGTTTCCGATTTTTTTTTTTTTTTTTTTAAATGCATTGATCACCAAAAAAAGAGATGGCGTTTTATTTTATTTTATTTCGCTGTACCCTCCTCTTTTCTGTACCTTTCTTGCAAAAGATTTTGCTGACCCAGTTCTTTGTTCTATAATTAGCACACACAAAA
The DNA here is from genome assembly GCF_027579735.1 of Bombina bombina. Taxonomy (NCBI): domain Eukaryota; kingdom Metazoa; phylum Chordata; class Amphibia; order Anura; family Bombinatoridae; genus Bombina; species Bombina bombina. Next base: position 789,564,014 of record NC_069502.1, on the reverse strand, counting down.
AAGCCAGCTGAATGCAGTCAATAAAATGCTGTATCACTTAAAGGGACACTCAGGTCAAATTCAATTTTCATGATTCAGATACAACATGTAATTTTAAACAACTTTCCAATTACTTCCATTAAAACAAAGTGTGCACAGTCTTTTATATTTACACTTTTTGAGTCACCAGCTCCTACTGAGCGTGTGCAAGAATTCACAGACTATACGTATATGCATTTGTGATTGGCTGATTGCTATCACATGGTACAGGGGGAGTGGAACTATACATAACTTTGAAATTTGTTAGAAAAAAATCTACTGCTCATTTGAAATTCAGAGTAAATGCTATTGTATTGTCTTGTTATCTTGCATTTGTTGATTATGCAAATCTACTGTGTTTACTGCCTTTGAGCTCAGTGCAAAATGTACTCCCTGTGCTGCTTGAGAGACTGCCAAAAAGTGACTGAAGCATCCTTCTTTTAGGACACATAAGTATAGTATGGGGAGGTTTACATTTTATTTTCTTTGAAAAACAAAACAAGTATTGTATTGTAAGTGCATATGTGAATATGGTTGTGGGTAGCAGCATTCGGTACTTTTCTGAGTCGGATTTTTTCATATAATATAGTGCAACACACAGAGATCTGTCTTTCCATTTCTGTTTTCATCTGGATAAAAAAAAAAATCAGGACTTCTACATATTCTCAGAGGAGGGTTTCTTCTAAAGTATCTTGATATTGTTGTTTCTTCTGTCTCAATTCAAGTGTCAGTCTGCTGTGATATTATGAATCAATAAGTATACATTTTGTGCACTTGGAAATACAAATTGCAAAGACTTAAAAGGACATGAAAGCCCAAAATGTTCTTTCATGATACAGACAGAACATACAATTTAAAACAAATTTCCAATTCACTTCAATGATCAAATTTGCTTTGTTCTTGTGTTATTCTTTGTTGAAGAGATCTTTAGATAGGTAGCGTGCACATGCCTGCAGCACTACATAACAGGAAATAGTGCTGCCATCTAGTGCTCTTGCTAATGTATGACATTTCTGCAAAACTGCTGCCATATAGTGCTGGAGAAGCGTGCACTCTCCTGATTTTACTTTCCTACTTTTCAACAAAGGATAACAAGAAAACACAGACAATGTGATAATAGAAGTAAATTAGAAAGTTGTTTTAAAATTTTATTTTCTATCTGAATCATGAAAGAAAATGTTGTGGTTTATGTCCCTTTTAATCAGTTAATTTTGCCTACTACTACCTTACTATAGAGATAGTGACTATAGGTTTAATGGATAATATAACACGGTTAAGCTAAGAATCCTATTGATTGTTTGAATAGATAATAAGGGTAGCTGTTATCATTTGCTTAACAAATGTTTGAATGTCATGTATTACACTGTAGAGGTTGAGGTTGAAATGTAATGATTTCTATCTTCTTTCAGTTTCATGTTATGTAATAAACTGTGTTTGAGATAGGAGTATCACCTTTTCTCTTGTTAAGTGTATCCAGTCCACGGATCATCCATTACTTATGGGATATTCTCCTTCCCAACAGGAAGTTGCAAGAGGATCACCCACAGCAGAGCTGCTATATAGCTCCTCCCCTAACTGTCATATCCAGTCATTCTCTTGCAAGCCTCAACCAAGATGGAGGTCGTAAGAGGAGTGTGGTGTTTTATACTTAGTTTATTCTTCAATCAAAAGTTTGTTATTTTTAAATGGTGCCGGAGTGTACTGTTTATCTCAGGCAGTATTTAGAAGAAGAATCTGCCTGCGTTTTCTATGATCTTAGCAGAAGTAACTAAGATCCATGGCTGTTCTCACATAATCTGAGAGTTGAGGTAACTTCAGAGAGGGAATGGCGTGCAGGTTTTCCTGCAATAAGGTATGTGCAATTAATATTTTTCTAGGGATGGAATTTGCTAGAAAATGCTGCTGATACCGAACTAATGTAAGTAAAGCCTTAAATGCAGTTATAGCGACTGGTATCAGGCTTATTAATAGAGATGCATACTCTTATAAAAATGTAATATAAAACGTTTGCTGGCATGTTTAATCGTTTTTATATGTATTTGGTGATAAAACTTATTGGGGCCTAGTTTTTTTCCACATGGCTGGCTTGAATTTGGCCTAGAAACAGTTTCCTTAGGCTTTCCACTGTTGTAATATGAGTGGGAGGGGTTTTTTTTGTGCAGCAAAAATTACAGACACAGACATCCAGCTTCTTCCTGCATGATCCAGGACATCTCTGGAGGGCTCAAAAGGCTTCAAAGTCGTTTTTGAGGGAGGTAAAAAGCCACAGTAGAGCTGTGGCAGTTGTTGTGACTGTTTGAAAAAACAAACAAAAAAAAAAAAAAAACGTTTTTGTCTTTTATTATTTTTTGGGTATTAAGGGGTTAATCATCCATTTGCAAGTGGGTGCAATGCTCTGCTAACTTGTTACATACACTGTAAACATTTCGTTAGTGTAACTGCCTTTTTTCACTGTTATTTCAAATTTTGACAAAATTTGTGTTTCTTAAAGGTGCAGTAACGTTTTTTTATATTGCTTGTAAACTTGTTTAAAGTGTTTTCCAAGCTTGCTAGTCTCATTGCTAGTCTGTTTAAACATGTCTGACACAGAGGAAACTACTTGTTCGTTATGTTTGAAAGCCATGGTGGAGCCCCATAGGAGAATGTGTACTAAATGTATTGATTTCACCTTAAACAGTAAAGATCAGTCTTTAAATATAAAAGAAATATCACCAGAAGATTCTGACGAGGGGGAAGTTATGCCGACTAACTCTCCCCACGTGTCAGACCCTTTGCCTCCCGCTCAGGGGATGCACGCTAATATGGCGCCAATTACATCAGGGACGCCCATAGCGATTACCTTGCAGGACATGGCTGCAATCATGAATAATACCCTGTCAGAGGTATTATCCAGGTTGCCTGAATTAAGAGGCAAGCGCGATTGCTCTGGGGTTAGGAGAAATACAGAGCGCGCAGATGCTGTAAGGGCCATGTCTGATACTGCGTCACAATATGCAGATCATGAGGACGGAGAGCTTCAGTCTGTGGGTGACATCTCTGATTCGGGGAATCCTGATTCAGAGATTTCTAATTTTAAATTTAAGCTTGAGAACCTCCGTGTGTTGCTTGGGGAGGTATTAGCTGCTCTGAATGACTGTAACACAGTTGCAGTACCAGAGAAATTGTGTACGCTGGATAAATACTATGCGGTACCGGTGTGTACTGATGTTTTTCCTATACCTAAAAGGCTTACAGAAATTATTAGCAAGGAGGGGGATAGACCGGGTGTGCCTTTTTCCCCACCTCCTATATTTAGAAAAATGTTTCCAATAGACGCCACTACACGGGACTTATGGCAGACGGTCCCTAAGGTGGAGGGAGCAGTTTCTACTTTAGCAAAGCGTACTACTATCCCGGTTGAGGACAGTTGTGCTTTTTCAGATCCAATGGATAAAAAATTGGAGGGTTACCTTAAGAAAATGTTTATTCAACAAGGTTTTATTTTACAGCCCCTTGCATGCATTGCGCCTGTCACGGCCGCGGCGGCATTCTGGTTTGAGGCCCTGGAAGAGGCCATCCATACAGCTCCATTGACTGAAATTATTGACAAGCTTAGAACACTTAAGCTAGCTAACTCATTTGTTTCTGATGCCATAGTTCATTTGACTAAACTAACGGCTAAGAATTCCGGATTCGCCATCCAAGCGCGTAGGGCGCTATGGCTTAAATCCTGGTCAGCTGACGTGACTTCGAAGTCTAAATTACTCAACATTCCTTTCAAGGGGCAGACCTTATTCGGGCCTGGTTTGAAGGAAATTATTGCTGACATTACTGGAGGTAAGGGTCACACCCTTCCTCAGTACAGGGCCAAAGCAAAGGCCAAACGGTCTAATTTTCGTGCCTGTCGAAATTTCAAGGCAGGTGCAGCATCAACTTCCTCCGCTTCAAAACAAGAGGGAACTTTTGCTCAATCTAAGCAGGCCTGGAAACGTAACCAGTCCTGGAACAAAGGCAAGCAGGCCAGAAAGCCTGCTGCTGCCTTTAAGACAGCATGAAGGAACGGCCCCCTATCCGGCGATGGATCTAGTAGGGGGCAGACTTTCTCTCTTCGCCCAGGCGTGGGCAAGAGATGTTCAGGATCCCTGGACGTTGGAGATCATATCTCAGGGATATCTTCTGGACTTCAAAGCTTCCCCTCCACAAGGGAGATTTCATCTTTCAAGGCTATCTGCAAATCAGATAAAGAAAGAGGCATTCCTACGCTGTGTGCAAGACCTTCTAGTTATGGGAGTGATCCATCCAGTTCCGCGGACGGAACAAGGACAGGGTTTTTATTCGAATCTGTTTGTGGTTCCCAAAAAAGAGGGAACCTTCAGACCAATTTTGGATCTAAAGATCTTAAACAAATTCCTCAGAGTTCCATCTTTCAAAATGGAAACTATTCGGACCATCCTACCCATGATCCAAGAAGGTCAGTACATGACCACAGTGGACTTAAAGGATGCCTACCTTCACATACCGATTCACAAAGATCATCATCGGTTTCTAAGGTTTGCCTTTCTAGACAGGCATTACCAATTTGTAGCTCTTCCCTTCGGGTTGGCTACAGCCCCGAGAATCTTTACAAAGGTTCTAGGCTCACTTCTGGCGGTTCTAAGACCGCGAGGCATAGCGGTGGCTCCGTGTCTAGACGACATCCTGATACAGGCGTCAAGCTTTCAAGTTGCAAAGTCTCATACAGAGATAGTTCTGGCATTTCTGAGGTCGCACGGGTGGAAAGTGAACGAGGAAAAGAGTTCTCTATCCCCACTCACAAGAGTCTCCTTCTTAGGGACTCTTATAGATTCTGTAGAAATGAAAATTTACCTGACGGAGTCCAGGTTATCAAAACTTCTAAATGCTTGCCGTGTTCTTCACTCCATTCCGCGCCCTTCGGTAGCTCAGTGTATGGAGGTAATCGGCTTAATGGTAGCGGCAATGGACATAGTGCCATTTGCGCGCCTTCATCTCAGACCGCTGCAATTATGCATGCTGAGTCAGTGGAATGGGGATTACACAGATTTGTCCCCTCTGCTAAATCTGGATCAAGAGACCAGAGATTCTCTTCTCTGGTGGTTTTCTCGGGTACACCTGTCCAAGGGTATGACCTTTCGCAGGCCAGATTGGACAATTGTAACAACAGATGCCAGCCTTCTAGGTTGGGGTGCAGTCTGGAATTCCCTGAAGGCACAGGGATCGTGGACTCAGGAGGAGAAACTCCTTCCAATAAATATTCTGGAGTTAAGAGCGATATTCAATGCTCTTCTGGCTTGGCCTCAGTTAGCAACACTGAGGTTCATCAGATTTCAGTCGGACAACATCACGACTGTGGCTTACATCAACCATCAAGGGGGAACCAGGAGTTCCCTAGCGATGTTAGAAGTCTCAAATATAATTCGCTGGGCAGAGTACCACTCTTGCCACCTGTCAGCAATCCATATCCCAGGCATGGAGAACTGGGAGGCGGATTTTCTAAGTCGTCAGACTTTCCATCCGGGGGAGTGGGAACTCCATCCGGAGGTGTTTGCTCAGTTGATTCATCATTGGGGCAAACCAGAGTTGGATCTCATGACGTCTCGCCAGAACGCCAAGCTTCCTTGTTACAGATCCAGGTCCAGGGACCCAGAAGCGGCACTGATAGATGCTCTAGCAGCGCCTTGGTTCTTCAACCTGGCTTATGTATTTCCACCGTTTCCTCTGCTCCCTCGACTGATTGCCAAAATCAAACAGGAGAGAGCATCGGTGATTCTGATAGCACCTGCGTGGCCACGCAGGACTTGGTATGCAGACCTAGTGGACATGTCATCCTTTCCACCATGGACTCTGCCTCTAAGACAGGACCTTCTGATACAAGGTCCTTTCAATCATCCAAATCTAATTTCTCTGAGACTGACTGCATGGAGATTGCACGCTTGATTCTATCAAAGCGTGGCTTCTCCGAGTCAGTCATTGATACTTTAATACAGGCACGAAAGCCTGTTACCAGGAAAATCTACCACAAGATATGGAGTAAATATCTTTATTGGTGTGAATCCAAGAATTACTCATGGAGTAAGGTTAGGATTCCTAGAATATTGTCTTTTCTCCAAGAGGGCTTGGACAAAGGATTATCAGCTAGTTCCTTAAAGGGACAGATTTCTGCTCTGTCTATTCTTTTGCACAAGCGTCTGGCAGAGGTTCCAGACGTCCAGGCATTTTGCCAGGCTTTGGTTAGAATTAAGCCTGTGTTTAAACCTGTTGCTCCCCCGTGGAGCTTAAACTTGGTTCTTAAAGTTCTTCAAGGAGTTCCGTAGGAACCCCTTCATTCCATTGATATTAAACTTTTATCTTGGAAAGTTCTGTTTTTGATGGCTATTTCCTCGGCTCGGAGAGTCTCTGAGCTATCTGCCTTACAATGTGATTCTCCTTATCTGATTTTTCATGCAGATAAGGTAGTCCTGTGTACCAAACCTGGGTTTTTACCTAAGGTGGTTTCTAACAAGAATATCAATCAAGAGATTGTTGTTCCATCATTGTGTCCTAATCCTTCTTCAAAGAAGGAACGTCTTTTACATAATCTGGACGTAGTCCGTGCCTTGAAGTTTTACTTACAAGCTACTAAAGATTTTCGTCAAACATCTACCCTGTTTGTCGTTTACTCTGGACAGAGGAGAGTTCAAAAAGCTTCGGCAACCTCTCTTTCCTTTTGGCTTCGGAGCATAATACGCCTAGCCTCTGAGACTGCTGGACAGCAGCCCCCTGAAAGGATTACAGCTCATTCTACTAGAGCAGTGGCTTCCACCTGGGCCTTTAAAAATGAGGCCTCTGTTGAACAGATTTGCAAGGCCGCGACTTGGTCTTCGCTTCACACTTTTTCCAAATTTTACAAATTTGATACTTTTGCTTCTTCGGAGGCTGTTTTTGGGAGAAAGGTTCTTCAGGCAGTGGTTCCTTCCGCTTAATCCTGCCTTGTCCCTCCCATCATCCGTGTACTTTAGCTTTGGTATTGGTATCCCATAAGTAATGGATGATCCGTGGACTGGATACACTTAACAAGAGAAAACATAATTTATGCTTACCTGATAAATTTATTTCTCTTGTAGTGTATCCAGTTCACGGCCCGCCCTGTCCTTTTAAGGCAGGTCTAAATTTTAATTAAACTACAGTCACCACTGCACCCTATGGTTTCTCCTTTCTCTGTTTGTTTTCGGTCGAATGACTGGATATGACAGTTAGGGGAGGAGCTATATAGCAGCTCTGCTGTGGGTGATCCTCTTGCAACTTCCTGTTGGGAAGGAGAATATCCCATAAGTAATGGATGATCCGTGGACTGGATACACTACAAGAGAAATAAATTTATCAGGTAAGCATAAATTATGTTTTTTTTTTTGTTTTTTTTTATTCCCTGCAGGTGATAGTTGAACAGTATGTACAGTCTCACCCTAATGGACTCCAAGTCATGTATAATAAACTTCTAGAGTTTGTTCCTCATCATTGTCGTCTCCTGCGTGAAGTCACTGGTGGTGCCATATCAAGGTAACCAGTGTTTGTCAGACTTCTTATTGTATTGTTTAGAGAAATACAGAAAATGCTTGAAAACAATTACACAAGCATTTTATTATTATTGTTATGTTATGTTATATTATATATATATATATATATATATATATATATATATATTATAACGTGTGTATGTGTGTGTGTGTGTGTATGTATATATATATATATGTATATATATATATATATATATATATATAGTGTGTGTATGTGTATATATGTGTGTGTATATATATATATATATATATATATATATATATATATATAATGTGTGTGTGTGTTTGTGTGTGTATATATATATATATATATATATATATATATATATATATATGTATATATATGTATATATATGTGTATATATATATATATGTATATATATATATATATATATATATATATATATATATATATATATATATATATATATATATACATACAGTCTCTACACTGGCTCCCCATACACTCCAGAATACAATTTAAAGTATTAGCCCTAACATACAAAGCACTCAACAGTCTAACTCCCAACTATATCTCCTCTCTCATCGTGAAATACTCCCCATCCCGTCCTCTTCGATCAAACTCTGACCTACGTCTCTTCACTCCTGTTATCTCTACATCCCACTCCCGCCTCCAAGACTTTGCACGTGCTGCTCCTGTCCTCTGGAACTCTCTACCCCGCTCCATCAGACTGTCTCCAACCTTGTATAGCTTCAGAAGATCCTTGAAAACCCACCTATTCAGACAGGCTTACCATCTCTCCTCCATCCCGCATCCGAACCAAGCTAATACATGTACATGAACTGCCTGACTCACTGCTGCAAATACAACCAATGTAACAAGCTACCCCAACCTTATGTCTCTGCACCCTAAACCTATAGACTGTGAGCTCTCCGGAGCAGGGCCCTCTTCCTCCTGTGCTAGATTTGTTTAGTCTTGTTATGTTTTGTATTGTATAACAGATCTTTGTAATTGTATACCCCCATCATTGTACCCAGCGCTACGGAATTTGGCGGCGCTATACAAATAAATGATAATAATAATAATATATATATATATATATTTATACAGTGTTCTCCATAGCATAGCATATTTGTCAGCCTGGTGGCATTAGGAAGTAGCCAAGTGGGGGCATATTATAACATGCACAAATTAATTGCATTGTTTAATGTACATTAATGATAATTTGTGCAACAACCATTTTAACAATGTCAAATTGTCTAATTATATCCAAGTGGTGTGTTCATTTAATATATATATATATATATATATATATATATATATATATATATATATATACACACACACACACACACACGCACACACTATATTATATATATATATATATATATATATATATATATATATATATATATATATATATCTATCTCAAAATAACAAGAGTATTGCATTGAGCAATGATACTTTTTTTTTATTGGACTAACTATACATTTATAAGTTGACAACTCTTCCGAAAGCTTGTCAACTTATAAATGTATAGTTAGTCCAATAAAAAAAGTTAGAAACTGGAGGTGAAAATTGCAGTCCCACTAACAGGTAAAACTTACTAACTATACACCTACACAATGCTCTCTATGTATTTTCTGCTCTCTCTGTCTGCCATTCTCCTAAAACTCACTGCATGTTCCCATAACAACCCCCCCCACACTATCCATATCTCATCCTCCCTTATCTCATCCCCTATGCTGTCCTCTCATGAACTACTCTGTTTCCTTAGAAACGCTGCCCCCTCTAACTCTCCTGTGTCTAGTCATACGCGCTCCCACAATCTCACTCTCACCTTCTGTCACTCTCACTGCTACTTCTGCTTGCTGCTGGTGATGTCTCTCCTAAACCTGGCCCTGCAGCAATCACCACACTTTTACACTCTCGCTCTGTCTCCCACTGCAAAAACCCTAGGTCACGCAATACCAACAATCTCATCTCTATTAACCCACGGCGCTTATGCTCTCCCTTTTCTTGTGCCCTCTGGAATGCTCACTCTGTTTCCAACGCTTTCAACCTTTTAGCAATTACTGAAACCTGGCTATCTTCCTCTGACACTGCTTCCATTGCTGCTCTCACACATGGTAGTCTTCACTTTAGCCACACACCTAGGCCATGTGAGAGACACGGTGGCGGTGTTGGCATCTTACTCTCCCCCTCCTGCTCCTATCAGTACCTATCTCCATTTCCATCTCTCTCCTTTTCTTCCTTTGAAGTCCACCGCATTCGCCTGTTCTCCCCCCTCTCTCTATTAGAGTGGCAGTTATCTATCGCCCCCCTGGACCAACCTCCCAATTCCTTGACAACTTTGCTGCCTGGCTTCCTTACTTTCTCTCTACAAATACACCTACTCTAATTCTGGGGGGACTTCAACATCCCCATTGACAACCCATCTGCCCCTGTTGCCTCTAAACCTCTCTCACTCACGAACTCCTTCGGCCTATTACAATCCACCCTATTCCCTACCCTCCGCGACGGACACTCTATTGATCTGGTTTTCTCCTATCTCTGCTCTCTCCCAGATGTTGACTGTCATCCATTTCCCATCTCAGACCACCATCTGCTCACCTTTAAATCTTAATATACAGGCTAAACCTACTCCCCCCCCCCCCTCGCCCCCGCACCTGTAGAAATCTGCAGACTGTTGACTCTCCCCAACTCTCCAACCTTATTCAAATACGCCTTCCCCACGCTTCCACGATATCCTGCCCTGACCTTGCCATTACCCACTACAACAATACTCTCTCCTCTGCACTTGACACCCTCGCTCCACCCCAACTTCGCAAAGCCCCACGTTTTCAGCTCCAGCCCTGGCACTCCCAGAAAACACGCCCTTCACTTAGCTAAGCAAACCTACTTCTCTTCCCTTATATCCACTTACTCCTCAAACCCTAAAAGACTCTTCTCCATTTTCAACTCTCTTCTCTACCCACCTGCACCACCCCCCTCATCTGCGTTCAGTGCTCAAGACCTGGCTGACTACTTTTTCAATAAAACCCTTACCATCCGAAGAAACATCCCAACACAAGCCTGCAATCTCCCAACTTCACTCCCAGTCACCCCCCTCTGCCACTCTCTGCATCCTCCTCCCAACCACTGAGAGTGAAGTGGCTTCCCTATTGTCTTCCTCACTACCTGCCCACTTGACCCTATTCCTTTGCATCTAATACCTTCTCTGTCTAACACCCTCACTCCGGCTCTTACCCACATATTGAACCTATCCCTTTCTACTGGCTCATTCCCTGCCTCCTTCAAGCATGCAAAGGTCACCCCCATCCTCAAAAACCCCTCCCTTGACCCTAACTCTTCTGCGAACTACCGCCCCATATCACTGCTCCCGCTAGCTTCAAAAATCCTTGAAAAACTAGTTTTCGATCGTCTAACCCACTTCCTGTCCTCCAACTCACTGCTCGACCCCCTGCAATCTGGCTTCCGTCCCCAACACTCAACTGAGACTGCCCTCACCAAGGTTACTAACGATCTCCTTTCTGCTAAAAACAAAGGCTACTACTCTATACTCATCTTTTTTTTTTTAACATACAGTATATATTTTTTATTTATTTATAGCGAGTAATTATATTGCAACAACATATACTGTTTTGGTGTCTTTTAACAGTACAAAATATACTTTTCATTGGTACATCACATTCGAAAAAAAATCATAACATATAATCTGTTTTAAATACCATGATAATTTTGGAAAGACATATATTTTGTAAACAAAAGATTCATTTAGCAAATTATCTGTTTGCACTATCTTAACAAAAGTTTTTTTCCTTATTTTGAGCTTACAAATTGTCTATTTTCTTACATTAAATTAAGAATAAATCAGCAAAGAGAGGGGAGAAGAAAAAACAAAACAAAAAAAAAACCTCTTGCCCGAGAGCGTGTACCCCCCACCCATGCATCCCCCTTTCGTGGTGTCACAAAGCTCTAAAACAAATTATTGGGTCTTTAATCCTCTGCCCTATCCAGACTAGTAAAATTCTCTGTATAGAGAAACCCATTCAGCTGGAAACACATCTAGTAAAACTAAGTCTGCAAAGCTATTTGAATTAAAAAAAATGGAGCTAGGATACGTTTTTGAATTTGTAGAGGGTAGGTTTTAATTATTGGGAGCCATCCCATTAGGAACTTTTTTTTAAAAAAAATTGCCTGACAATTGTAAGTGGAGAGATTTGAATATTATTTGATTTTGAACTTCTCTAATAAAAAGTGAGAATCTTGGTGCTGCTTTCCCTTTCCAGAACCTCAATGTGAGATGTCTAACTAAAAGAATTATTGTATTCAGAATATTCTTATGCAAAGATTGATTATCATTCTGCGTTTTAAGGAAAATAATATCTTCTGGCTCTAAGACAATATTAGTATTGTAGATTTTATTAAACCAGAATGTAACCCTTTTCCAAAACTGACAGATTTTTGGGCATTGGCTAAACATATGCAGAGTGTCTGCTCTTCGGTGGAAGCATCGGGGACAGATATATTTTTGTGAAGAGTACATTTTTTCCAGTTTAAAAGAAGTAATATAATAATTATTCATCAATTTCATATGTGATTCTTTCCAGCCCATTGAGATCCTACACTTTTCTAGTGCTTTAAAGCTAGCTACTATATTGCCAGAATCTATATCCGGAAAAGGAGGTATCCACTTACCCTTATTATGAGCAAAATGTCTTATTTGTAAGTATGCAAAAAAATTATTTCTGGGAAGATCAAATTGCTGCATTAGTGATTCATATGATCGTATGCCACCCGACTCTGAGAAAATTTGATAAACAAACTTTAAGCCCTTTTCCTCCCATATCTTGAATTCTTTCTGGTTAATACTAGGAGGGAATTCTGCGTTCCCACTTATTGGTAGATATTCGGTTAAAGAGTGATCCACTCAGATTAGGTTACAGAATTTATGCCATGCTTTAATTATGTTATTAATCGTGGTCAGGTCCTTTATAACAGTAGGAATTTTCTTATAGGGGTTATGTAAAAGGGTTTTTAAAGAAAATAGGACGGTAATAAAGCTTTCAATCTCAGGTGATGTAAACCAGTTGGAATCTGCCAGCCAATCAATTGCCACTTTAATCAAAGCAGCCACATTGTAAAAACTAATATTGGGTAATGCTAGACCTGCCAAATTCTGATTCTGCATAAGTTTGTTTAGAGAGATACGAGCCTTACTTCCCTTCCAAATAAATTGTATAAACATAGTATGTATTTTACCTATATCAGCTTTTTTAAGGAATAATGGAAGGTTTTGTAATGGGTACAATAGTCGTGGGAAGATAATTGTTTTAATAAGACTAACTCTTGCAGTTATTGATAGCGGTAAGGAGGTCCAAAGTTCTAGATCTGTTTTAACCCTTTTGATAAGAGTTTGAAAGTTTAAATTATACCAGCTTTGCAGGTTTTTATGTAAATGTATGCCCAAGTATGTAATTGAATCAACTATTTTAAAAGGAACTTCTTGTAAACTGGTTCTTGTCTTTTGCACCCACATAAGTTCACTTTTATCATAATTAATCTTGTATCCAGAAAAAGTACTAAAGAGATTTAAACAACTCAATATTAATGGTATTGATTGAGGGGTATTATATAAAAATATTAACACATCATCTACATATAACAGGATTTTCAGTGTTTGTGTAGACAGTGAAATACCTTCATAGATTTCTCTTAACCATATATCCAGAGGTTCAAGTGCTATGTTAAAAAGTAAAGGAGAGAGTGGGCAACCCTGCCTAGTACCTTTTTTTCAATGATATCCCAGAGTTTAATGAGCCATCAATTAATAAATAGGAGATCGGATTTCTATAAATGTTGTGGATAAACTGTAGGAATTGATTTTTAAAACCAAATCTTTCTAATGCTTGAAATAGATATTCCCATTCAACTGAATCAAAGGCCTTTCTCGGCATCAAGTGTCAACAGGGCTGTGTCATATTTCAGGTGTTTCCCACTAACATTCTCTATATTCCACATGTAATCTAAGAAAGTTGTAACTTTACGGATGTTTTTTGATGATTTTCTTGCTACCAGGAAGCCTTCTTGATCAGAATGAATAATTTTATCAAGACAGTTCATTAACCTAGTGGCTATAATAGAAGTCAAGATTGTATAGTCTGCATTTAAGACCGAAATCGGTCTATATGAAGCAGGTTCTTCTAAATTTTTACCTTTCTTTGGTATTAAGGTGATGTTCGCTGCTGAGAAATAAGCTCACATTGGATTATTATATATAAAATAATAGTTAAAGAGTTTTTCCAGAGTAGGGCTTATTTCTTCTATCAGTATTTTCAGGTATTCTACGGGTAGACCATCTGGGCCTGCTGCCTTGGTTAATTTGGCCTCCTTTACCGCTTTTAAAATTTCCTGATTTGTTATAGGGGTATTGAGTGTCAGTTGTTCTTCTGTTATCTTTGGTATCTTAATCTTGGACCAAAACTTTGCTTGGTTATTTTTATTACCCTTAATGATGGTATATAAATGCTGATAATATGTAAAAAATGTTTTACTAATGTCTTAAGTCCGTATATCTCTGGTCTCCTTTTTTAACAGCTAGTATATAGTTTCTTTTTTTCCTATTCTTAACTAAATTGGCTAGATATTTAGCCGAGCAACCATAGAAACCTCTACATTTTATGTTTGTCTTAAAGGGCCATTATACACTCATTTTTTCTCTGCATAAATGTTTTGTAGATGATCTATTTATAAAGCCCATAAAGTTGTTGTTTTTTTTTTTTTTTAAATGTATAATTTTGCTTATTTTTAAATAACATTGCTCTGATTTTCAGACTCCTAACCAAGCCCCAAAGTTTTATTTGAATACCGTCAGCTACCTTCTCCAGCTTGCTCCTGTTTGTGTAAAGGGTCTTTTCATATGCAAAAGAAGGGGTAGGGGGGGAGTGTCTTATTTGCCACTTGCAGTGGGCTTTCCAACTGCCTTTTCAACAGAGCTAAACTGAAAGCTTCTAAGTACGTTTTTAAACCATTTTATACTGGATTTTATATCAGTATATCTGTGCATCTTATTCTTTATAGTAGTGTCTATTACATGCAGTTATATGAAAATGAGTGTATACTGTCCCTTTAAGTTCTTTTTCCTGAGATCTTTGTTTTAGGTCTATATCTCTTTCTTGTCTAGGTCTAATATAATTCCCCCAATTTATATTTGCGGGTTCATTATAATATTTCCTGTATGCGTTTTTTACTTGATTTGCAAGTTGTATTTCTCTAGCTAAAGCTTTCTTTTTCCTTATATGCATATACGATTTGATTTCTCCCAGCAATACAGCCTTTGATGCTTCCCAGAACATTTCTATTTTGTTAAAATATGTGATGTTATGCGTACAATAATCTCTCCATCTCTTTCATATTTTTTTTTTGAGAATCTTTCTAATTCTGGACAAAGGGACATATTGAAATCACCCCCTATAATAATATTATCTGATATAAATGGGGAATAATTTTTTCTTGATTGTTTTCCCAGAATTGGGGCATAAATATTACAGAGTATAAACTTAACTTTGTTAACTTTTATATGTAGGTTAATATACCTGGCATCTATATCTAATTTTTATTTAAAAGGATGGCTACCCCAGATTTTCTGTTATTACAAGCGGTCGCTATAACCTGCCCGACCCATTTAGACTTTAATTTGAGAATCTCTGTTTCTTTTAAAACAATACTCTGGTTTTGTTTGCCTAATTTTTTAATTATAAGTTGGCGAGGTAATGCCCCCTATATTCCAAGAAAGTAATGCCCCCTATATTCCAAGAAAGTATATTTAAATTTCTGTCTCTGTTTGTCATCACAGTAGGACAGCTTCAGGCTCTAAAACATAGCACTAATGGGGCGGGCGCATACCAGGGAGATACATAGTCAGGTGGGAAAGGGAGAAAAAAGAGAGAAAGAGAAGAGAGGGGAAAAAAAGCAATAAAAACCATGCCTCCGAACTAATAAAACTAATAAGAACTTAATGGGGACTCCTATTTATGTTTCTCTGTAGCCAGATCATATAAGTAATAACCAAAATTGTAATAGCCCTATCAAATTTATCACGCATTTTTAGAGGTTAAAAATGATTTTGCTTTACTAGCTTCAATAAATGAATGTGTGTTACCATTTTTCCTGAATTATGATTTTTGCTGGGTATAACATGCAAGCTTTCAATCCTTGCTCAATCATTGCTGTACATATAGGCACCATAGTCTTTCTTTTTTGGGCTGTCTCAAAAGAGAAGTACTAAAACATTAAGATCTTTTTACCTTCTATCTTAAATTCATCAAACTTCCTAAACAGTCTCAACATCTCTACGTTGTGTTAAATCTTAATAATTTGAAAATACATATTCTAGGTTTAGAGATATTATTTCCATTAGGTCTTATAGGGCCTATTCTATGGGCTCTCTCAATAGGTAGAGGGAGAAGATGGGGAGAAAATCCTAATGATAGGAGAAGTACTCTACTTGTGAATTCTATTAAATCTAAATATTCAGGTGTTTCTGGGAGTCCCACTAGTCTTATATTATTTCGTCTGGAGCGATCCTCCAGATCCTCCAGACGAGCTTGCATGTTTTGAAGTTTAGATACTTGAACCGATAATGTTGTTTCCTGTGAATTAACTCAATCCTCCAGGTCAGATATCCTAATCTCAGCTTCCGTCATTTTACTTGCAAATTGTTTAACCTCAATATTTAATGACGTTAGTTCTGAGGATATCCCAGCTAACTCTTTCTTAATCGTATCGAATTGTAGAGTAAAAAGATTATTTAGTTGAAGTACAAGTGCTTGGGTATCAAGTGGGGCTGAATGCATCTCATGAAACTCAGAACTAATGTCAGTGGTTTTCCTGTCTTTTTGTTTTGGCAGGCATTATAGGTAAGTGTTTCCCCTGTGTAACAAATGTTTCCATTTAAGGAAGTGTGAATTAAACAAGAGCAACAATCTTCTCAAGTGTAAACAATTATATATTCACTAACTACAAATCTTGAACAACAACAACAACAAAAAAGGGAAAAAGAAAGTGGTGACTTTTTTTTTTTTTTAATAGAAAACCCTGTTAGGATTATATTAAGAGTATGTGTGTGCCTTTAAGTGCTCAATAGGGCCTGCCCTAATATGTTACCTGTTTTACAGGATCAGCGTTTATCTATACTCCTCTTACTTGACCTCTCTGCTGCCTTTGACACTGTTGACCATCCCCTTCTCCTACGGACTCTCAGCTCTCTTGGGCTCTGTGACACTGCCCTCTCCTGGATTCACTCTTATCTCTCTAACAGATCATTCTCCGTCTCTTTTGCTAGTGGCTCCTCCTCTCCATTGCCTCTGTCTGTTGGAGTAACTCAAGGCTCTGTCCTGGGTCATCTACTCTTCTCTATTTACACTTCTTCACTGGGTAAACTTATCAACAGCTATGGCTTCAACTACCACCTCTATGCTGATGACATCCAAATCTACCTTTCCACCCCTGCACTCTCTCCTTCTGTCAATTCTCACATCAGCGACTGCTTATCTGGCATTTCCTCCTGGATTGCCTCTCACCACCTAAAAATAAACATGGCCAAGATCGAACTTCTTCTAATACCCCCCCCCCCCTCTAACTCCACTACAGTTTCTAATTTTTCCATCACTGTTGGCGGCACCACTATCTCCCCATCACCCCAAGTCCGCTGCCTCTGAGTCACACTTGACTCAAATCTGTCCTTCATTCCCCACATCCAACTGCTCTCTTCATCCTGCCGCACTCACCTACACAATATCTCAAAAATTCATCCGTTTCTGAGTGACGAAACTACTAAACTGCTTATCCACTTCCTGGTAATTTCCCGACTTGACTACTGCAATAACTTGCTAACTGGCCTCCCTCTCTCCCGCCTCTCTCCCCTTCAATCCATCCTAAATGCATCTGCCAGGCTAATCCACCTCTCTCGACGCTCCATTTCTGCTGCACCTCTCTGTGAGTCCCTTCATTGGCTCCCCATTCACAGCAGAATTAAATTCAAAATTCTCACCCTGACCTACAAAGCCCTCACCAATGCTGCCCCACCCTACCTGTCCTCACTCATCAGCAAATATACTCCAGCCCGCCCCCTAAGATCCAACAATGACCTGCTCCTTGTGTCCTCTACCATCACCTCCTCTCATGCTAGACTACAGGACTTCTCTCATGTGGCTCCAACCCTCTGGAACGCACTTCCTCGATCCGTCAGACTCTCCCCTAACCTCTCCTCCTTTAAACGTTCCCTAAAGACCTTTTTGATCAGGGAAGCCTATCACCCGACTCATAAACAAATGAACTTCACTAACCCAACAGTTGCCCTCATCTCCCCACTAATATCATTCCCACCTTTACAGTCCCCACCTCCTGTTTCCCACCCTCCTACCCATCTAGATTGTAAGTTCCCACAGGAATAGGGCCCTCAATTCCCCCTGTATCTGTCTGTAAAATTTTGTTTTTTATTGTATTGTTTCTCTGTTGTACTTCTATCCTTGTACCCATGGGCAGCACTGCAGAATCTGTTGGCGCTTTATAAATAAATAATAATATATAATATGTGTGGGTACAGTAAATGAGTAAGAGGAAAATTTACAGCTAAACACAAACACAGCAGAAATGTAAAAATAGCCCTGGTCCCAAACGGTCAACAAATGGAAAAGTGGTCTGGTCACGAAGGGGTTAAAGGGATAGTCAAGTCCAAAAAAACCTTTCATGATTCAAATAGGGCATGTAATTTTAAACAACTTTCCAATTTACTTTTAGCACCAATTTTGCTTTGTTCTCTTGGTATTCTTAGTTGAAAGCTAAACCTAGGAGGTTCATATGCTAATTTCTAAGACCTTGAAGGCCGCCTCTAATATAATTGCATTTTGACAGTTTTTCACCACTAGAGGGCATTAGTTCATGTGTTTCATATAGATAACATTGAGCTCATGCACATGAATTTACTGAGGAGTGAGCACTGATTGGCTAAAAGGCAAGTCTGTCAAAAGAACTGAAATAAGGGGGCAGTCTGCAGAGGCTTAGATACAAGGTAATTACAGAGGTAAAATGTGTATTATTATGGGTAATTAAGGGATTATCTATCTTTTAAAACAACAAAAATTCTGGTGTTGACTGTCCCTTTAATGGGTACTAATTCCCTGCAAGCAAGGATTGGGGTCAAGCTGTGTCGATGTTAATGTCTTTAATAAGAGTAATGGTGGCTTATAGCAGTTAGAAGGCAGCGAGGTGGTCTTTGCTTAAATTCTAACATTTATGCTACCCCTATATGAAAAACTTTTCACTCGTTTTTTTTTCCTTTCTCTCCAGGTCCCTGTCAGAACTGGATCTGTCACACCGGAGATACAGTGCCTGCCCTAGAGTTGAAAAAGGTCTCAATACTGTTAAGTCCCTGGATCCTTTATTACCCCTATGGCTTGTGGTCTAAGTGAGGCGTGACTTCTCACTAAGGGTGGGGGACTTTTACTACTCTGTTGTTTTAACCCCTCAGTGGGGGCTGGCACTAGGGGGTTCTTAAAATCGGCCCCTATTTATTTTAGCTGACATAGAGTAAAGGCCTTTGTGAAGGTATCTGTGATTCCGGTCCCTATTAAGCTAGAATCTTAGCTGACATAGAGTAAATCTCTTGAAGGGTATCTGTAAAATGTTTTTTAAGGTTATTTGTTTTCCCTGATTGTTATTAGGCTGACATTCCGGTTCTTAGAGGGATAGCTCCTTTATTGGTGAACCGGAGCAGGGTTTTTGTCAATGATAGAGGGAGATTTGCATCACTCTGTTGGGTAAGATGGCCACATCGCGGCACTGAACGAAGGCATTGCATAACAGCAACTTCAGCGTGTGGCACTTGTATGGGAATGTGTGTTTTCTCCGGTACAGGAGATGGATACTTGTCGGCTTCTTTAGCGATTGCATTGCTTGCCAATTGTTTTAAGCCTATTATGTGCAAGTTAAGCTCCCATGTAGAGTTTTTTTTTTAAGGGACACCATATTTATTTGATGCGCTCTTGCCATTGGCGCGCTGTTGCACTGCACATAGGAGAGGATTTCTGATCCCGGGTGCATTTTTTTTTTTTTTAGTTATACCTCAGCTTCTGGCTTCTTTTTCTGAGCCCTGTATATATTATGTGCTGCATTTTCTTGCTTGGTCTGTAAAGTTATGTTCGCTGTCTCTAGGGTCAGTGTAGCCCATGATAAATTGTGTTTTAAATAACGGTCATACAGTCCGAGGTTTCCTCTTTATGTTTGTCACATATGCAGAGAATAATAGTTTTTATTCATGTGTGGAAGCGGTAAGATGGAAGGGTTACATTTTCTTTCCATAAACTTTCTGTTTTTGACAGATCTACTCTAGTAATGATATTTTTCATTAAGTTTTAAAATTACTATAAGGTTTTATTGTATATATGTAAACCTTCTCTGAGCCACTTGTGGATGCTAACGGATCTATTTCTACTACTCTAGTAGGTAGTATATTATTTGGGATCCCAGTGGAGACTCTATTTTTTGCGGATCATATATAATAAAACGTGATATTTGTTTTTCTATGTTATCTACCTTGTGCAGGGGCTCTCCTTCTTCTTTATACTGGAGCTCCATATTTTGATTTCTCTCATATTAGGGGATCTGTACTGATATCTGTGACATGTATGCTATTTCATGTATAGGGGCTTATATATATAGATGGAGGTCTCTAATTGTTTATTTCTATGTTTTATTTATAGGAATACAATAATAATTTCTATGTGACTTTGCTTTGTCTCCAATACTCTGGATTCAGATCAAATAAATATTTCGCCTTTTTCTAAAGACTTCCGTGGAGAGGAACAACCATGAGTTTTTTTTTTTAATGTTTCCTATTCAATGTCTTTTATGACATCAGAGCCTCTAGGAATTTTCGTTCCCTTTGTAACTTCAATGGATCGAGCTAGGATTTCATGGTCAACCTTGGATAAGGGGAAACTATCCTAAATCCTTCCTCTGACTCTAGTCCGTATGAAGGGGCCGCCCTCTATACAGTCTTGGATAAAGTAAGAGGCAGGCTTTTCTTCTCTTGGATACACAATGTCCCAAATCCTTTGGCTTTGGAAGTAGTTTCCCAGGGATACATGATTAGGGTTCAAGTCCTGTCTCCCCAGGGGCAGGTTTAGCAAAAGTTTTTCTGCATACCAGGGGAAGAGAGAGTCCTTCTTAAACTGCGTAAAGGACCTATCTTCTCTAGGAGTGTTTGTCTCAGTTCCCGTAACAGGATCAAGGATTTTATTCAAATCTTTTTTTGGTTCCCAAGAAAGAGAGAATTTTCCAACCCATATTGGACCTCAAGTGTCTCAACAAATTCCTCAAGGTTCCATCCTTCAAATGGAGACTATTTGTTCCATTCTTCCCTTGGTTCAGGAGGGTTGGTACATGTCTACCATAGACCTGAAGGACGCATATCTTCATGTTCCCATTTACAGGGAGCGTCACCAATTCCTGCGGTTTGCCTTTCTGGACAGACTTTTCTAGTTTGTTGCCCTTCCCTTTAGCCTTGCTACGGCTCCTCAAATCTTTACAAAGATTTTAGGGGCCCTTTTGGCAGTGGTCATATCTCAGGGAATTGCATTGTTGCCATACCTGGACGACTCTTGATTCAGGCACCATCTTTTCAGTTAGCAAGATCTCATACTGAGATGATGTTGTCTATTCTACGCTTCCACAGGAAAGTGAATCTGCAGTGGAGATCCTGATGCCAGACACCAGGGTGTGTTTTTTTTTAGATATAATTATAGATTCTCTGTCCATGAAGATTTTTCTGACGGAGGTCGGAAGATCCAATCTTTTTGCCTTTCACTTCTGTCCTCTCCTCGTCCATCTGTGGCTCAATGTATGGAAGTAATTGGTCTAATGGTTGCTTCCATGGACATCATTCCTTTCTCTCAGTTCTATCTGAGACCCCTACAGTTATGCATGCTCAGACATTGAAAAGGAGTCCACCCTGACCTATCACAGACGATAGTTTTGGATCCCCTAAAAAGAGACTCTGTCTTGGTAGATTTCGCAGGACCATCTGTCTCAGGGTACATGCTTCCTGAGATCAGCCTGGGTGATTGTGACCACCACAGATGCCAACTTTTCAGGCTGGGGAGCAATTTGGATTCTTTAAAGGCTCAGGGTCTTTGGACTCGAGAAGAGTCTTCTCTTCCCATAAACATCCTGGAGTTGAGATCAATTTTCAATGCTTTAACTGTCTGGCCACAACTAGCTTCGGTCCGTTTTATCAGATTTCAATTGGACAACTTTACCTCTGTGGCATATATCAACCACCAGGGAGGATCTCGAAGTTCATTAGCCATGAAGGAGGGGACTCGTTTTCTCCAGTGGGTGGAGGCTCACGATTTTCTACTCTCTGACATCCATATCCCAGGGGTGGATTACTGGGAAGCGGATTTTCTGAGCAGGCAGATTTTCATCCTGGGGAGTGGACTCTCCATCCAGAAGTTTTTCACAATGATATCCCTCACGTGGGGGGGGGGGTTCCAGGTTTGGATCTGATGGCGTCTTGTCTAAACTTATTTTCGCTGGTAAGCGTAAGGGTCAGAAGGCCACTTCTACTGCTCTTTCTCTCTGGTTGAGAAGTGTTTTCCGATTAGCATATGAGACAGCTGGACATCAGCCTCCAGAGAGAATTATGGCTCATTCCACTAGTGTCTCTTCTTCTTGGGCTTTTAAAAATGAAGCATCTGTGGAGCAAATCTGCAAGGCGGCCACCTGGTCGTCTTTGCATACTTTTTAAAAATTCTATAAATTTTATACCTTTGCCTCGTCTGAGGCTTCCTTTGGGAGATAGGTTCTTCAAGCAGTGGTGCCTTCAGTTTAGGTCCGCCTGTCTTGTTCTTACTCCCTTTCATTCCGTGTCCTCTACCTTGAGTATTAGTTCCCAATAGTAATTAGAATGAATTTGTGGACTCTCCATGCCATAGGAAAGAAAACAAAATGTATGCTTACCAGATAAATGCTCTTCTTTCCAGGCATGGAGAGTCCACGACCCGCCCTTGTTTAAATTCAGACGACAGTTTTTTGTACAAACCTCAGGCACCTCTATACCCTTGTGTTATCTTCCTTTTTTTTGTTGCAGAGAGTTTTTAAAATCAATATATATAGAAAGGTAGGGGAGACTTATACTGAGGTCAACATCCCGATCACAATCAAATAAATTCCATATGTACAAAAAAGTCATAAACATACAGTTGTTTAGGTACAGACCTTGAACTGTGTTTTTCTTGGTCAGTCAGCTCCTGCTATCTTGAATCTGCAACTCTCGTCGCTAACACCGGCTTACCGTGGACTTACTCGCCTGGGGGGTGAAACACTTCCACTTCTCTCCCAGCTTTGCTTGCCGCAATCCGGATTTCCTTCTGATAGCAGTTAGAGCTACGTCGGTTGACTCCTCCTACTCTGAACGGCTTGCACACTTTTTCTCAATCCGCTTTAAGATCCGTAGAATCAGAGAACGGAGACCTCCCTCCGAGAGCAGTAGATAGTATAAAAAAGATGAGCAACAACGGATCTTTAAAAATTCTTCATAACTTTATTCCACATTAAGAAACAATGACACTCCACCTCATAGCTCAAAAAATAGGCTGTGAAACAGTCTTACGCGTTTCGGCAATTAAGGCTAACACCGAAACGTGTAAGACCGTTTCACAGCCTATTTTTTGAGCTACGAGGTGGAGTGTCATTGTTTCTTAATGTGGAATAAAGTTTTTAAGAATTTTTAAAGATCCGTTGTTGCTCTTCTTTTTTTTATACTATAAAGTTTTTAAAATGTCTCTTGAATAAATGTGTTTAATTTGCTCTAGGTCTAACATCACATAATAATTATAAGGTAAAAATGTAGTAATAAGGTGCATTGCTCACAAGAACGTCTTACATTCAGGAGTCACATCTTTGCAGACTGGGAAAGGCTAGAGGATGGGATTAAAAACAAACAAACTAAAAGCGAGTCATCAATCAGTGTGCAGCTTTGGCTGTTCACTTCAAACATCACCTTGCTCTGGTTGCACTGTGTTAAGGAAAACTTCCACTGTGCTGCCAGAAGCACAGCGCTGTTTGAAGAGAAAAGCCTGATGTGGAGTAGTGCTGTAAAGCAAAAGCACTAACAGTTCCTGCATGTGTCCTGTTCTTTCTGCCAACAGCATTTTCTGCCATGACATCTCAGATCACAGCATGTTCTGCCTTGGGGACCCCACTCTGGATCCTACCATGTATGTTTTTAACAACTAAATAGCTATTTTACCCTAGTAAATAGTCTAGTCAAATATAAACTTTAATGATTCAGATAGAGCATGCAACTTTCTAATTTACTCATATTATCATCTTTTCTTTATTCTCTTGGACCTGGGTAGCGCTTGCTGATTGGTGGCTACATTTAGACACCAATCAGAAAGTGCTACCCAGGTCTGAACCAAAAATGGGCCTGCTCCTATGCTTACATTCTTGCTTTTTCAAATACAGATAGCAAGAGAATGATGAAAAATTGATTATAGAAGTAAATTAGACAGTTGCTTAAAGTGAAGGTAAAGTTTATGGGTCTGCTACAAAAAAAATAAATAGATCATTCCAAATAAATAGCATGTTCATTCATCAATTCTTCGATCTTGCAATATTACCATAGATATCTTTTATAATGTGCTCCGATTTTGTTTTCCTCAAATCAACCCGTTTTTGTTTTTTTTTCTAAACAACGATCACGTTGTTTAGACAGCCAATTGATTATTTGGCCGTTAGGCGGCCGTCAATTGATGTCAGCAGGGGATGGTTAATTCTGCGCATGCCCAACTATTTTTAGTTCTTACTTGAAAAGCGAGCGCGTCCTCGTGTAGCGCATGCGCATTAAGCGGTTCAGTTGTCTGGCAAAGTTTTAACCGCATCGGATCGCAAACACAGCTATTCTCTAGCTTCACAAATATAGTATTGAATGAGTCTCGTAACTCATTCAAGACTATGTTGCAGATTTTGGACGCATGCGCTGAGGAGTTCAATGACCGCGATTAACGCATGCGCAATGGTGACAGATAATTTTGGGCGCTTGCTTGGTGATTAGAGGCTCGATGTGCACGAGCGTAGTTGACACGTATAGAGCGGGTGGGACCGCTCTATACGTCAAAGTATCTGAAACACGGAAATGCTGGATGGGAGGAGATTAGGATGGCAACGATTAGAAAAATGAAGGTAGATAAATATGGTCAAATATAAGATTATTTTTTAAAAAAAACATAGCGACTGCATTGTTATTGAAAAAACTTTACCTTCACTTTAAAATTGCTGCTCTATCTGAATCATGAAAGTTTAATTTTGACTAGATTATTCCTAACTTCTATTGACATAAAAAAATATAATTGTAGCTCTTTGGTTGGCAGTAACACATTTGACCCCCTTGACTGCCCTCACTTCTTTCTGCTCCTTATATGTAATGCATTGAGGCACAGGAGGCCATTTACATTTAGTTAACAGTCAGGGACTTAATTTCGTGAATACTGGACTGTTTGATTGAGTACAAGACAACTGGCACGTGCACACCCCTTAGTCTTACTTGGTATGTTTTTCAACATGAATTATTTGCTAATAGCAGTAAAAAAATGTTTTTTAAATTGTATGCTCTGTCTAAAACATGAAAGTTAAATTGTGACTTGTATGCCCCTTTGAATACACAGCTGAGCAATTGTTTGCTACATGGAGCGCAAATAAAGTAATAACCAGATTAATTACTGTGCTTCTATTTTTTGTTTTCTTTGTTTTGCCAGTGAGAAGGCAGATATGGTTCCTGGGTATGACTTTTTAGTGAACTCTGTCTGGCCAGAAATTACACATGGTTTGGAAGAAAAACTTCCATCGCTGTTTAGTCCCGGAAATCCAGACATATTTCATCAGGTACGTTTGTGATTAAAGGGACACTGAACCCAAAATTTTTCATCCGTGATTCAGATTGAGCAGGCAATTTTAAGCAACTTTCTCATTTACTCCTATTATCAAATGTTCTTCATTCTCTTGGTATCTTTATTTGAAATGCAAGAATGTAAGTTTAGATGCCGGCCCATTTTTGGTGAACAACCTGGGTTGTTCTTGCTGATTGGTGGATAAATTCATCCACCAATAAAAAAGTGCTGTCAACAGTTCTGAACCAAAAGAAAAAAGCTTAGATGCCTTCTTTTTCAAATAAAGCTAGCAAGAGAATGAAGAAAAACTGATAATAGGAGTAAATTAGAAAGTTGTTTAAAATTGCATGCTCAGTCTGAATCACGAAAGAAAAAATTTGGTTTCAGTGTCCCTTTTTAAATTTGAATGTAAAATAATCTTGTGTTTTATATAAGTGGGTAATTAACATTTGTATTTGTTAGGTTAGGCTCATATAAATACCACTGCAGAACATTGATATCTTTAGGCAAAGCATTAAGGTGTGAATTTTTGACATGTTTTGCAACATTGTTCTGCCAATCAATGTGATTTTTCTTTTATATTCTTGATATATTCATTTTCTATTCAACAATCCCAACTTCTTTAAACTGAGAATGTAAAGATGGACCAGTTGATGCCCTTTGCATTCTAAGAGTTAAAGTGATGATAAATTCTAATGTTCATGAAGGTAGATTCCAAAACTTTGCAAAAATTTAACTCTCCCTTCATTCATGAATTCCAATCACAGATGTGCTTCAACATTATTTTATTTCTATAATCATTAGACTCCATAACCCCCATATGTCCGCCCTCCATAAAACTCCTTTTTTTTTTTTATATGAGGTGACATTTCACCTCTGCCGCTTCAGAGATGAACAGTGCCGTATGGCTAGCATGGCTATTGGATAATAGGTGAAACACCACTTCATAAAAAAAGGAGTTTTGGGGAGGGCGTACAGATGGGGGTTATGGACTCTAATGATTATAGAAATAAAATAATGTTAAAGAACATCCATGATTGGAAATCATGAATAAATGTAAAGTTACATTTTTGCACAGAGAACAGTATGTGGAAAACTGATATCTAATTAAAATGGCTTGCTGGCTAGTATGTACAACTCCTGCTACTAATTTGGCTTACGCAACACAATCAAAAAGGCCTTACAAGGAAAAGCAGTTTTCTTTTAGTACAGAAACAGTCATCGTAACAAAATATATAAATATATATTGTGTAATTTTAATACATGTTGACATGCTTTTTTTTTTTAGATGATAAGAATTCATATTTTGGGTATTATGTCCCTTTGACAGGGTTTTGGTGTCCCACATTGTGTACATTTCCTATATTTTTATTATTATTCTTTATTTAAAAAGCGCAGACAGATTCTGCAGCGCTGCCCATGGGTACAAGGATAACAGTACAATGGAGAAACAATACGATAAGACAATTACAGGGGGAATTGGGGGCCCTATTCCCGTGGGAACTTATAATGTAGATGGGTACAAGGATGGGAAACAGGTGGTGGGGACTGCAAAGGTGAGAATGATAGTAGTGAGGAGATAGAGGGCAACTGTTAGTTAAGTGAAGTTATATAAGATATTTTCTGTATTTGCATAATTATATCATCGATAGAGTATTGGGATGACACAGGCATAGGTTTATAACATGTATAAATACATACAGAAAGAGAAGCGCTCTATCATGAACGACCAGCTCAGTAGCTTGTTCTTTGGTGTTGCCACCTAGGAGCAACCTCTCTTAGCCCAATTGTGCTTTTCACACAACAGAACTTTCCTGAAGTATATCAGTCTGATCTCGCCTAGTAAGGTCAGTTCAGCCCCAAAATACCAGGCAATACTCCTCTGAATAAGAAACACAGCAACCCCAGACGATCGTTTCAACCTTCTGTGGGCCTCATTAGTGAGGTGCAGCCATATCCCTTAAGCACATTGGACAAGGAGTCCACATCTGGTTTGCCCCATCTTCCTTGGGGATACTTCCTTAGAGTCATAGTACAAATGTACATCAAGAGTTGTCCAACAAAGAGGTTGTGAACCACTGTTAGATTCTTGGTGTTGCTCAGTAATTAATTTAACGTAATTATTAATATGGCAATAAATGTGAGGGTATCCTAAACGCTCTCTTTGGAAAATAAATATATTAAAAGCATATATACCTAGTAGAGTGATTTATTTATCTATTTAATTTATTTTGAAAAAATGACAAGGCCTGTAGAAAAAAATACTATGCATTTCAAGAAATAAGACTAATTTAAATTCAATAAAGAATCCAGATCATTACAACACACAGAATCGGTAAAAGTTATGTATCGTTATTATGTCTGCTTCTGAGCAATCCAAAGGTGATTAGACCAATACTACATATTTAATTGTGCTTATTTGTACTTTTTTTTTTTTTTCTCAAGAAATACACAATAAGCATGGACTTTGTGAGAAGATTCGAACAACAATGTGGGTCACAGGCGAGTGTAAAAAGATTACGAGCACACCCTTCATACCACAGTTTTAATAACAAATGGAATTTGCCTGTTTATTTTCAAATAAGGTAAATATGAAATGAATCTTTTTTTTCACATGTCTAAAGGCGTATAACTGTGTGTGTGTGTGTGTGTGTGTGTGTGTGTATATATATATATATATATATATATATATTTGAACTAAAAATAAAAATAGGGAGAGAAACTATACTCTTCAAAAACACCTAGTAAATAGTGTTTATAAATTTGAAGAATCTAACAGAAATTGATACCTAGCCAGTGTTTAGCTGAACATAGGCCTGGTGCAGACCCCAAAATAAATTATATAGATTCAGTATATTTTTATAGAAGAAAAATATTTATACATAGCAGAGCTATATGAGAATACTATGTGTAAAGACGGGGAATACAGCACTCGGCACAAAATACTCCTAAAAGATCTGATATGCAGATTAAAGGCTGAAACATTAGTATCCAGGCACAAAAAACATCTGACACACCTCGGTTAACTCAAAAAGCCGTGATATTTATTCCTTATAGAAACAAAGCTAGCATGCAAATGTCATAGCACATGTGGGGCCCCTCTAAAGTGGATAAATAGACCACAGTTTGTATGTGTATACAGATATACCGTAGGACATAATATGAGCCATAAAATAACAGAGATACATAGATACAAAGGTTAGTGGATAATGTCAACAAATAGTGACTGAGAACGCTGAAAGATATATCAATCTTATTATGCAAAGTCCTGATGAAAAGACTTGATGTAGTATATTGCTTATAGTCTCTTAGTCACTGATAAGGCATTAAACACTGCTGGTCGAAACTGACATTATCGAGATAAGAGCGTCCTCAAATATCATTTCGCCTGATATCTCCAATCTCAGCAATATTCAGCTCGTTATCCTTGAGCAGCACATGTAATTGTAACAAATGCATACGACCTTGTTTGTTGCAGCGTGATCCGGATATGCTGGGCAAAGAGGCATTCAGGTAAGTGGACCGGGATTCCTCCTCTGACGTCCTTTCACTCCCAACAGGTAACGGTCTGTATCTTTGCTCCAGAGAACACAGGTCAGACTTGAAACTCCGTATGTCGGTAAGCTGATTTCTTACGCCTCTGCCACAGAAACGTTTCCGTCTCCTTTCGAACATGCACCCGACAATCTTTACAGGTGCATCTACTGCTGCTTCAATATGATTAGGTCGATGCCTATTGGAGGCATCTAGTGGTCACCCAGAGTCCCTAAAGAAAGGAATCCCCTATGGCCAATTGCTAAGACTAAAGAGGAATTGTTCCTCAAAAATTAAATTTGAATACCATGCAGAGATTATGTGTAAAAATTTTCTAGATAGAGGATATTCACATAATTTGATAAAATCGACTTTAAACAAAGTAAGAAAACTTAAGCGAAATGATCTGCTGTATTGCAGGAAAAATGTTAAGAATGAAAACTATATTAGATTCATAACCACTTACAACTACCAATGGCAAAATATAAGAGAGATTTTGTCACACAACTGGCATTTACTTTCCCTTGATGACAAAATTGTAGAAAAAGTTGGAAGCAAACCTCTTTTGACTGCAAAGAAATCTCCTAACTTAAAGGATAAGTTAGTCAAAAGTAGATTTGTGAGGTCAGAACCAGATATATGTTGGTTGAATAGACACCAACAAGTAAAAGGTAACTTTCCCTGTGGACATTGCGTATACTGTCCCTATATGCGCAAATGTAAAACATTTTCAGCAAATACTGGGAAACATTTTGACATTAGATGCTTCTCTAATTGTAACACCGTTGGTGTGGTATATCTCCTGGGCTGCTCCTGTCCCCTGTTCTATGTAGGTAAAACCAAACGCATGTTCAAGGACAGGATACAGGAGCACCGGGATGATATCCTTTATGAGAGAGACACTAGTGTAGCACGACATTTCAAAGATGTCCACAATAGTAATACTTCCTCCTTAAAGTTCGTAGCAATAGATCAGGGAATCATGAATGGTAGAGGTGGGGATAATAATGCATGTCTTCTTAAAAAAGAAGCAAGATGGACATATGTGCTTCAGACAGTGTCCCCTTTTGGCCTGAATGAGAGAATAGAATATGGATCCTTCTTAAACTAAAATAGTTTTCCTAGCGAATACAGATAGTATTATATAGCTAAACACAAAACTACTTCTTCATACTATTTTATTTACAATCTTTACCATTTATATAAATAATATTAATGGAATAATCAAGGTGGAAAAGAATTTCCTTAGCTAACAAGCTGCATCTCAGCCAATCCATAGGATTTTAGTACTATAAGTGGTAACAATGGTACTCCTTAAATTAAGGCATAATAGTGCGGACAAGTCGCTATTATTATTTTTCTAACACTCTGTATAGTTTAATCATTAATTTACTCTAGACCTTTTGTCTAGATACACAGAAAAATAATTAGTTTCACTTTGTGTGTCATTTTGACATACTTTGCTTCAAGCTCTGCACACTTCGGTTTTCTTTTAAATGCCGTGATTTTTTTGTTTCCTTCCTAACTTGCTACTAACCTTGCTTAACCGCCAGAGATATATCACACTGTACTTTTATCTATATCAACCCTGTGCCTGTTGATGTTTTTTTATAGGTAAATATTAAAGTGAAGTAGAAGGGTTTATGAACAGCTTTTCTTAAAACTAGGTGTCACACCTTTAACAAAGATGATTGGCTGGTATAAACACACCTCTCTATACTGGCAGGTGAGCAATCAATAAAAGCAGCAAGTTCCATTCCTGATTGACAGTCCTGACGAGGCCCCGACCGCACAGCATTGTGGGGCGAAACGCGCGTTGACCTAATCATATTGAAGCAGCAGTAGATGCACCTGTAAAGATTGTCGGGTGCATGTTCGAAAGGAGACGGAAAAGTTTCTGTGGCAGAGGCGTAAGAAATCAGCTTACCGACATACGGAGTTTCAAGTCTGACCTGTGTTCTCTGGAGCAAAGATACAGACCGTTACCTGTTGGGAGTGAAAGGACGTCAGAGGAGGAATCCCGGTCCACTTACCTGAATGCCTCTTTGCCCAGCATATCCGGATCACGCTGCAACAAACAAGGTCGTATGCATTTGTTACAATTACATGTGCTGCTCAAGGATAACGAGCTGAATATTGCTGAGATTGGAGATATCAGGTGAAATGATATTTGAGGACGCTCTTACCTCGATAATGTCAGTTTCGACCAGCAGTGTTTAATGCCTTATCAGTGACTAAGAGACTATAAGCAATATACTACATCAAGTCTTTTCATCAGGACTTTGCATAATAAGATTGATATATCTTTCAGCGTTCTCAGTCACTATTTGTTGACATTATCCACTAACCTTTGTATCTATGTATCTCTGTTATTTTATGGCTCATATTATGTCCTACAGTATATCTGTATACACATACAAACTGTGGTCTATTTATCCACTTTAGTGGGGCCCCACATGTGCTATGACATTTGCATGCTAGCTTTGTTTCTATAAGGAATAAATATCACGGCTTTTTGAGTTAACCGAGGTGTGTCAGATGTTTTTTGTGCCTGGATACTAATGTTTCAGCCTTTAATCTGCATATCAGATCTTTTAGGAGTATTTTGTGCTGAGTGCTGTATTCCCCGTCTTTACACATAGTATTCTCATATAGCTCTGCTATGTATAAATATTTTTCTTCTATAAAAATATACTGAATCTATATATATATATATATATATATATATATATATATATATCTATATCTTTCATGTAATTAGCAAGAGTCCATGAGCTAGTGACGTATGGGATATACATTCCTACCAGGAGGGGCAAAGTTTCCCAAACCTCAAAATGCCTATAAATACACCCCTCACCACACCCACAATTCAGTTTTACAAACTTTGCCTCCTATGGAGGTGGTGAAGTAAGTTTTTGTGCTAGATTCTACGTTGATATGCGCTCCGCAGCAAGTTGGAGCCCGGCTTTCCTCTCAGCGTGCAGTGAATGTCAGAGGGATGTGAGGAGAGTATTGCCTATTTGAATGCAGTGATCTCCTTCTACGGGGTCTATTTCATAGGTTCTCTGTTATCGGTCGTAGAGATTCATCTCTTACCTCCCTTTTCAGATCGACGATATACTCTTATTTATATACCATTACCTCTACTGATTCTCGTTTCAGTACTGGTTTGGCTTTCTACAAACATGTAGATGAGTGTCCTGGGGTAAGTAAATCTTATTTTCTGTGACACTCTAAGCTATGGTTGGGCACTTTGTTTATAAAGTTCTAAATATATGTATTCAAACATTTATTTGCCTTGACTCAGAATGTTCAACATTCCTTATTTTCAGACAGTCAGTTTCATATTTGGGATAATGCATTTGAATTATTAATTTTTTCTTACCTTCAAAAATTTGACTCTTTTTTTCCCTGTGGGCTGTTAGGCTCGCGGGGGCTGAAAATGCTTCATTTTATTGCGTCATTCTTGGCGCGGACTTTTTTGGCGCAAAAAATCTTTTCCGTTTCCGGCGTCATACGTGTCGCCGGAAGTTGCGTCATTTTTTGACGTTATTTTGCGCCAAAAATGTCGGCGTTCCGGAAGTGGCGTCTTTTTTGGGGCCAAAAGCATTTAGGCGTCAAATAATGTGGGCGTCTTATTTGCCGCTAAAAAAATATGGGCGTCGCTTTTGTCTCCACATTATTTAAGTCTCATTTTTCATTGCTTCTGGTTGCTAGAAGCTTGTTCTTTGGCATATTTTCCCATTCCTGAAACTGTCATTTAAGGAATTTGATCAATTTTGCTTTATATGTTGTTTTTTCTCTTACATATTGCAAGATGTCTCACGTTGCATCTGAGTCAGAAGATACTTCAGGAAAATCGCTGTCTAGTGCTGGACCTACCAAAGCTAAGTGTATCTGCTGTAAACTTTTGGTAGCTATTCCTCCGGCTGTTGTTTGTATTAATTGTCATGACAAACTTGTTAATGCAGATAATATTTCCTTTAGTAAAGTACCATTGCCTGTTGCAGTTCCTTCAACATCTAAGGTGCAGAATGTTCCTGATAACATAAGAGATTTTGTTTCTGAATCCATCAAGAAGGCTATGTCTGTTATTTCTCCTTCTAGTAAACATAAAAAATCTTTTAAAACTTCTCTCCCTACAGATGAATTTTTAAATGAACATCATCATTCTGATTCTGATGATTCTTCTGGTTCAGAGGATTCTGTCTCAGAGATTGATGCTGATAAATCTTCATATTTATTTAAAATGGAATTTATTCGTTCTTTACTTAAGAAGTACTAATTGCTTTAGAAATAGAGGATTCTGGTCCTCTTGATACTAATTCTAAACGTTTAGATAAGGTATTTAAATCTCCTGTGGTTATTCCAGAAGTTTTTCCTGTTCCTAATGCTATTTCTGAAGTAATTTCCAAAGAATGGGATAAATTGGGTAATTCATTTACTCCTTCTAAACGTTTTAAGCGATTATATCCTGTGCCGTCTGACAGATTAGAATTTTGGGACAAAATCCCTAGAGTTGATGGGGCTATTTCTACCCTTGCTAAACGTACTACTATTCCTACGTCAGATGGTACTTCATTTAAGGATCCTTTAGATAGGAAAATTGAATCCTTTCTAAGAAAAGCTTATCTGTGTTCAGGTAATCTTCTTAGACCTGCTATATCATTGGCTGATGTTGCTGCAGCTTCAACTTTTTGGTTGGAAACTTTAGCGCAACAAGTAACAGATCATGATTCTCATAATATTATTATTCTTCTTCAGCATGCTAATAATTTTATCTGTGATGCCATTTTTGATATTATCAGAGTTGATGTCAGTTTTATGTCTCTAGCTATTTTAGCTAGAAGAGCTTTATGGCTTAAGACTTGGGATGCTGATATGGCTTCTAAATCAACTCTACTTTCCATTTCTTTCCAGGGTAACAAATTATTTGGTTCTCAGTTGGATTCTATTATCTCAACTGTTACTGGTGGGAAAGGAACTTTTTTACCACAGGATAAAAAATCTAAGGGTAAAAACAGGGCTAATAATCGTTTTCGTTCCTTTCGTTTCAACAAAGAACAAAAGCCTGATCCTTCATCCTCAGGAGCAGTTTCAGTTTGGAAACCATCTCCAGTCTGGAATAAATCCAAGCCTGCTAGAAAGGCAAAGCCTGCTTCTAAGTCCACATGAAGGTGCGGCCCTCATTCCAGCTCAGCTGGTAGGGGGCAGGTTATGTTTTTTCAAAGAAATTTGGTTCAATTCTGTTCACAATCTTTGGATTCAGAATATTGTTTCAGAAGGGTACAGAATTGGTTTCAAGATGAGACCTCCTGCAAAGAGATTTTTTCTTTCCCGTGTCCCAGTAAATCCAGTGAAAGCTCAAGCATTTCTGAATTGTGTTTCAGATCTAGAGTTGGCTGGAGTAATTATGCCAGTTCCAGTTCCGGAACAGGGGATGGGGTTTTATTCAAATCTCTTCATTGTACCAAAGAAGGAGAATTCCTTCAGACCAGTTCTGGATCTAAAAATATTGAATCGTTATGTAAGGATACCTACGTTCAAAATGGTAACTGTAAGGACTATCTTTGCCTTTTGTTCAGCAAGGGCATTATATGTCCACGATAGATTTACAGGATGCATATCTGCATATTCCGATTCATCCAGATCATTATCAGTTCCTGAGATTCTCTTTTCTGGACAAGCATTACCAGTTTGTGGCTCTGCCGTTTGGCCTAGCTACAGCTCCAAGAATTTTTACAAAGGTTCTCGGTGCCCTTCTGTCTGTAATCAGAGAACAGGGTATTGTGGTATTTCCTTATTTGGACGATATCTTGGTACTTGCTCAGTCTTTACATTTAGCAGAATCTCATACGAATCGACTTGTGTTGTTTCTTCAAGATCATGGTTGGAGGATCAATTTACCAAAAAGTTCATTGATTCCTCAGACAAGGGTGACCTTTCTGGGTTTCCAGATAGATTCAGTGTCCATGACTCTGTCTTTAACAGACAAGAGACGTCTAAAATTGATTTCAGCTTGTCGAAACCTTCAGTCACAATCATTCCCTTCGGTAGCCTTATGCATGGAAATTCTAGGTCTTATGACTGCTGCATCGGACGCGATCCCCTTTGCTCGTTTTCACATGCGACCTCTACAGCTCTGTATGCTGAATCAATGGTGCAAGGATTACACAAAGATATCTCAAATAATATCTTTAAAAACCGATTGTACGACACTCTCTAACGTGGTGGACAGATCACCATCGTTTAATTCAGGGGGCTTCTTTTGTGCTTCCGACCTGGACTGTAATTTCAACAGATGCAAGTCTCACGGGTTGGGGAGCTGTGTGGGGATCTCTGACGGCAACAAGGAGTTTGGGAATCTCAGGAGGTGAGATTACCAATCAATATTTTGGAACTCCGTGCAATTTTCAGAGCTCTTCAGTCTTGGCCTCTTCTGAAGAGAGAATCGTTCATTTGTTTTCAGACAGACAATGTCACAACTGTGGCATACATCAATCATCAAGGAGGGACTCACAGTCCTCTGGCTATGAAAGAAGTATCTCGAATTCTGGTTTGGGCGGAATCCAGCTCCTGTCTAATCTCTGCGGTTCATATCCCAGGTATAGACAATTGGGAAGCGGATTATCTCAGTCGCCAAACGTTGCATCCGGGCGAATGGTCTCTTCACCCAGAGGTATTTCTTCAGATTGTTCAAATGTGGGAACTTCCAGAAATAGATCTGATGGCGTCTCATCTAAACAAGAAACTTCCCAGGTATCTGTCCAGATCCCGGGATCCTCAGGCGGAGGCAGTGGATGCATTATCACTTCCTTGGAAGTATCATCCTGCCTATATCTTTCCGCCTCTAGTTCTTCTTCCAAGAGTAATCTCCAAGATTCTGAAGGAATGCTCGTTTGTTCTGCTGGTAGCTCCGGCATGGCCTCACAGGTTTTGGTATGCGGATCTGGTCCGGATGGCCTCTTGCCAACCGTGGACTCTTCCGTTAAGACCAGACCTTCTGTCGCAAGGTCCTTTTTTCCATCAGGATCTGAAATCCTTAAATTTAAAGGTATGGAGATTGAACGCTTGATTCTTGGTCAAAGAGGTTTCTCTGACTCTGTGATTAATACTATGTTACAGGCGCGTAAATCTGTATCTAGAGAGATATATTATAGAGTCTGGAACACTTATATTTCTTGGTGTCTTTCTCATCATTTTTCTTGGCATTCTTTTAGAATACCGAGAATTTTACAGTTTCTTCAGGATGGTTTAGATAAGGGTTTGTCCGCAAGTTCCTTGAAAGGTCAAATCTCTGCTCTTTCTGTTCTTTTTCACAGAAAGATTGCTATTCTTCCTGATATTCATTGTTTTGTACAAGCTTTGGTTCGTATAAAACCTGTCATTAAGTCAATTTCTCCTCCTTGGAGTTTGAATTTGGTTCTGGGGGCTCTTCAAGCTCCTCCGTTTGAACCTATGCATTCATTGGACATTAAATTACTTTCTTGGAAAGTTTTGTTCCTTTTGGCAATCTCTTCTGCCAGAAGAGTTTCTGAATTATCTGCTCTTTCTTGTGAGTCTCCTTTTCTGATTTTTCATCAGGATAAGGCGGTGTTGCGAACTTCTTTTGATTTTTTACCTAAAGTTGTGAATTCCAACAACATTAGTAGAGAAATTGTGGTTCCTTCATTATGTCCTAATCCTAAGAATTCTAAGGAGAAATCGTTGCATTCTTTGGATGTTGTTAGAGCTTTGAAATATTATGTTGAAGCTACTAAGTCTTTCCGTAAGACTTCTAGTCTATTTGTTATCTTTTCCGGTTCTAGAAAAGGCCAGAAAGCTTCTGCCATTTCTTTGGCATCTTGGTTGAAATCTTTAATTCATCTTGCCTATGTTGAGTCGGGTAAAACTCCGCCTCAAAGGATTACAGCTCATTCTACTAGGTCAGTTTCTACTTCCTGGGCGTTTAGGAATGAAGCTTCGATTGATCAGATTTGCAAAGCAGCAACTTGGTCCTCTTTGCATACTTTTACTAAATTCTACCATTTTGATGTATTTTCTTCTTCTGAAGCAGTTTTTGGTAGAAAAGTACTTCAGGCAGTGGTTTCAGTTTGAATCTTCTGCTTATGTTTTTCATTAAACTTTATTTTGGGTGTGGATTATTTTCAGCAGGAATTGGCTGTCTTTATTTTATCCCTCCCTCTCTAGTGACTCTTGTGTGGAAAGATCCACATCTTGGGTAATCATTATCCCATACGTCACTAGCTCATGGACTCTTGCTAATTACATGAAAGAAAACATAATTTATGTAAGAACTTACCTGATAAATTCATTTCTTTCATATTAGCAAGAGTTCATGAGGCCCGCCCTTTTTTTGTGGTGGTTTTGATTTTTGTATAAAGCACAATTATTCCAATTCCTTATTTTATATGCTTTTGCACTTTTTTATCACCCCACTTCTTGGCTATTCGTTAAACTGAATTGTGGGTGTGGTGAGGGGTGTATTTATAGGCATTTTGAGGTTTGGGAAACTTTGCCCCTCCTGGTAGGAATGTATATCCCATACGTCACTAGCTCATGGACTCTTGCTAATATGAAAGAAATGAATTTATCAGGTAAGTTCTTACATAAATTATGTTATATATATACTTGGTTTACGCCGGGGTTAGGTTCCAGAAGGAATGATTGTAAATTGAAACCCAGTTTATAATGTAAATCAATGGGAAGTGAGGGAGATAGGTTCCAGGCCCCTCTTAAAATTGTCATAAGTAACACCTAATACATTATTTTTAAAGCTTTGAAATAAAGACGTTAAATGCTAAACAGCATTATAAACCTAATAAAATAATCACACAACACAGACTTCACTTGCACTTTTCTGCAAACAGTTCTTTCTATGCATTCCAATCTGGACTGATTTATAGACAGGAAGATCTTGTTCCTTTGAAATCTGCTTGATAGCTCAGGTCTGGTTAAACTGATAAATTTCATCTTGCTTTGCTTTGCTGCAACAGAAGTGGACAGCTCCACCTACTGGCTATTTTAATAAATGCACTGCTTCTCAATGCTTTTCAATAGCAGTCACATGACTGGAAAAAAAGGTTGTTGTTCTGAAACGGTGTAAATTGAACCGTTGTAAAACGAGGGCCACCTGTGTGTGTATATATATATATATATATATGTGTATATATATATATATATATATATATATATATATATATATGTATGTAAAAAGAGACTATGGCGCTTAGTAGTAGCACAAACTCCCTAACAGAATAATATTAGACCCAAGCAAGTCCCGTAATGCTGCCTATAAACCAGACAATGCACAAATAGAGGCCCCCGCCCCTGAGAGTACACAGTCGCAGAAAAAACAAATGGATGTAAAGAACGATAAATAGGCGCAGGACAAGACCCACTTGCACTCTAAGATAAAGAGGTAATAGAATTATGTAAATATAGATATATAATATATAAACACCTTACTCATAAAAGAACACAAATGAGTATTCACATGTACATACAGTTCCAAACTAAATGTAAACTGGACACTTGTAATTGCATTAAAAATATATAGTGCAATGTCGATTAGTACAAAGCCAAAAATATTGTAAAAACAACAAGTATAATAAATATAATGTATAGAAGAATTCAGAA
This sequence comes from Bombina bombina, assembly GCF_027579735.1. Taxonomy (NCBI): domain Eukaryota; kingdom Metazoa; phylum Chordata; class Amphibia; order Anura; family Bombinatoridae; genus Bombina; species Bombina bombina. The sequence continues at coordinate 789,525,357 of NC_069502.1, read as the reverse complement.
AGTACTTCTATTAAGATATACCTCAATGGAGTATCAACTGGAATCAAATGCAGTGTAATACAGTATAATAAAATGTTATACAATCTTATAGATAAAATGTTCTCAATAACATATTTAATATTTTGGTGACAAAGTTCCCAAAATGTCATTAGATAGGAGGCCTCAAAGTATCACCAAAAGGATAAAAGTAATCAGTCTCAAAGATCCCAAGTGAAGGAAACTTCCAAAATGCAGGTAAGTTGGTGTGCCCAAAAGACCTGTGTAAATAAGTGAACTTCCTACTTACAAAAAGTTACCTCAATCAAAATGAGGTAAGTTCCGCATAGTTTGTAAAGTAGTAAGCTCTCCAGCTAAGAAAAGGTCAGCTCTTTAAATGCTTCTTGGAACAGCTCACCCCTTTGCTTTTCCTCCCCGAATTATAGTTTCATCCGGTTAAATATGGAGAAAGAAACAAACAGGGTAGTGCAACACCGTTTTCACAAAACACATTTAATTTTATTCTTTAAAAACACACATAGGTAAAACTTGCTTACACTTTACAACCTCAATCCACATATGAGGTATCAGTAACACGTACAATTGCGGAAGTTTAAACAGTTCATCAGCTGATGCAAATCTGTCTTCCCAAAAAAACATAATTTATGTAAGAACTTACCTAAAAAAAAATCATTTCTTTCATATTGGCAAGAGTCTATGAGCTAGTGACGTATGGGATATACAATCGTACCAGGAGGGGCCAAGTTTCCCAAACCTCAAAATGCCTATAAATACACCCCTCACCACACCCACAATTCAGTTTAACGAATAGCCAAGCAGTGGGGTGATAAAGAAAGGAGTAGAAAGCATCAACAAAGGAAATTTGGAAATAATTGTGCTTTATACAAAAAATCATAACCACCATAAAAAGGGTGGGCCTCATGGACTCTTGCCAATATGAAAGAAATGAATTTATCAGGTAAGTTCTTACATAAATTATGTTTTCTTTCATGTAATTGGCAAGAGTCCATGAGCTAGTGACTTATGGGATAGAAATACCCAAGATATGGAAGACCACAGAAGAGTCACTAGAAAGGGAGGGATAAAATAAAAACAGCTATTTACGCTGAAACAAATTAAATCCACAAAAAAATAAGTCATTCTCATAAATTTCAGGAAAAAACTTAAATCATAAGCGGAAGAATCAAACTGAGACAGCTGCCTGAAGAACTTTTCTACCAAATACTGCTTCAGAAGAAGCAAATACATCAAAATGGTAAAAATTAGTAAATGTATGCAAAGAAGACCAAGTTGCTGCTTTGCAAATCTGATCAACCAAAGCTTCATTCTTAAAAGCCCAAGAAGTGGTGAATGACATAGTAGAATGAGTTGTAACTCTCTGAGGCGGAGACTGTCCCGCCTCCAAATAAGCCTTGTGAATCAAAAGCTTTAACCAAGATGCCAAATAAATAGCAGAGGCTTTCTGACCTTTCCTAGGACCAGATAAAACAACAGACTAGAAGTCTTCCTGAAATCTTTAGTAGCTTTGACATATTTCAAAGCTCTTACAACATCCAAAGAATGTAAAGATCTTTCAGGAGTATTCTTAGGATTAGGTAAAAAGGAAGGAACAACAATTTCCCTACTAATGTTGTTAGAATTCACAACCTTAGGAAAAAATGTAAACGAAGTCCGCAAAACAGCCTTATCCTGATGGAAAATCAGAAAAGGAGACTCACAAGAGAGAGCAGACAATTCGGAAACTCTTCTAACTGAAGAGATAGCCAAAAGAAACAACACTTTCCAAGAAAGTAGTTTAATATCCAAAGAATGCATAGGCTCAAAAGGAGGAGCTGGCAAAGCCTTCAAAACCAAATTAAGACTCCAAGGAGGAGAGATTGATTTATCAACAGGCTTGATACGAACCAAAGCCTGAACAAAACAGTGAATATCAGGAAGTTTAGCAATCTTTCTATGAAATAATACAAGGCAGAGATTTCGCCCTTCAAAGTACTTGTAGACAAACCTTTATTTCTCCAACATAGGTGCGTCCGGTCCACAGCGTCATCCTTACTTGTGGGATATTCTCTTCCCCAACAGGAAATGGCAAAGAGCCCAGCAAAGCTGGTCACATGATCCCTCCTAGGCTCCGCCTTCCCCAGTCATTCTCTTTGCCGTTGCACAGGCAACATCTCCACGGAGATGGCTAAGAGTTTTTTGGTGTTTAAATGTAGTTTTTATTCTTCAATCAAGAGTTTGTTATTTTAAAATAGTGCTGGTATGTACTATTTACTCTGAAACAGAAAAGAGATGAAGATTTCTGTTTGTAAGAGGAAAATGATTTTAGCAACCGTTACTAAAATCGATGGCTGTTTCCACACAGGACTGTTGAGATGAATTAACTTCAGTTGGGGGAAACAGTGAGCAGACTTTTGCTGCTTGAGGTATGACACATTTCTAACAAGACTTGGTAATGCTGGAAGCTGTCATTTTCCCTATGGGATCCGGTAAGCCATTTTCTTAGTTTTAAATATAAGAATAAAGGGCTTCACAAGGGCTTTAAAGACTGGTAGACATTTTTCTGGGCTAAAACGATTACTTTATAAGCATATTTAATGGTTTATAACTTTGGAGAGTTATTTTAATCTTGGGAATTCTGTTAAAAAAACGGCAGGCACTGTATTGGACACCTTTTTCACTGGGGGCCTTTTCTAGTCATAGGCAGAGCCTCATTTTCGCGCCACTAATGCGCAGTTGTTTTTGAGAAGCAAGGCATGCAGATGCATGTGTGAGGAGCTCAGATCCACTGAAAAAGCTTATTGAAGGCGTCATTTGGTATCGTATTCCCCTCTGGGCTTGGTTGGGTCTCAGCAAAGCAGATACCAGGGACTGTATAGGGGTTAAATGTAAAAACGGCTCCGGTTCCGTTATTTTAAGAGTTAAAGCTTTCAAATTTGGTGTGCAATACTTTTAAGGCTTTAAGACACTGTGGTGAATTTTGAACAATTCCTTCATACTTTTGCACATATTCAGTAATAAAGTGTGTTCAGTTTAAAATTTAAAGTGACAGTAACGGTTTTATTTTAAAACGTTTTTTGTGCTTTGTTATCAAGTTTATGCCTATTAACATGTCTGAACCATCAGATAGACGATGTTCTGTATGTTCGGAAGCCAAGGTTCCTCTCCATTTAAATATATGTGATGAATGTGACAAACAAAGTAGGGACAATGATGCCACTGATAATAATGTTGCCCAAAATGATTCCTTAAGTGAGGGGAGTAAGCATGGTACTGCATCATCTCCTTCTATGTCTACACCAGTCTTGCCCACTCAGGAGGTCCCTAGTTCATCTAGTGCGCCAATCCTCCTTACTATGCAACAATTAACGGCTGTAATGGATAATTCTATTAAAAACATTTTAGCCAAAATGCCCACTTATCAGCGAAAGCGCGACTGCTCTGTTTTAGATACTGAAGAGCATGAGGACGCTGATGATAATGGTTCTGACATGCCCTTACACCAGTCTGAAGGGGCTAGGGAGGTTTTGTCTGAGGGAGAAATTTCAGATTCAGGAAAAATTTCTCAACAAGCTGAACCTGACGTTATTACATTCAAATTTAAATTGGAACATCTCCGCGCTCTGCTTAAGGAGGTGTTATCTACTCTGGATGATTGTGACAATTTGGTCATTCCAGAGAAATTATGTAAGATGGACAAGTTCCTAGAGGTCCCGGTGCCCCCCGAAGCTTTTCCTATACCCAAGCGGGTGGCGGACATTGTAAATAAAGAATGGGAAAGGCCCGGCATACCTTTTGTCCCTCCCCCTATATTTAAGAAATTATTTCCTATGGTCGACCCCAGGAAGGACTTATGGCAGACAGTCCCCAAGGTCGAGGGGGCGGTTTCTACTCTAAACAAACGCACCACTATCCCTATAGAAGATAGTTGTGCTTTCAAAGATCCTATGGATAAAAAATTAGAGGGTTTGCTTAAAAAGATGTTTGTTCAGCAAGGTTACCTTCTACAACCAATTTCATGCATTGTTCCTGTCACTACAGCAGCGTGTTTCTGGTTCGAAGAACTAGAAAAGTCGCTCAATAAAGCATCTTCTTATGAGGAGGTTATGGACAGAGTTCAAGCACTTAAATTGGCTAACTCTTTTACCTTAGACGCCACTTTGCAATTAGCTAGATTAGCGGCGAAAAATTCAGGTTTTGCTATTGTGGCGCGCAGAGCGCTTTGGCTAAAGTCTTGGTCAGCGGATGTGTCCTCCAAGAACAAATTGCTTAACATCCCTTTCAAGGGGAAAACGCTGTTTGGCCCTGACTTGAAAGAGATTATTTCAGACATCACTGGGGGAAAGGGTCACGCCCTTCCTCAGGATAGGTCTTTTAAGGCTAAAAATAAAACAAATTTTGTCCCTTTCGCAGAAACGGACCAGCCTCAAATTCTACATCCTCTAAGCAAGAGGGTAATTCTTCTCAAACCAAGCCAGCCTGGAGAACGATGCAAGGCTGGAACAAAGGTAAGCAGGCCAAGAAGCCTGCTACCGCTACTAAGACAGCATGAGATGCTGGCCCCCGATCCGGGACCGGATCTGGTGGGGGGCAGACTCTCTCTCTTCGCTCAGGCTTGGGCAAGAGATGTTCAGGATCCTTGGGCACTAGAAATAGTTTCTCAAGGTTATCTCCTGGAATTCAAGGAACTACCCCCAAGGGGAAGGTTCCACAGGTCTCAATTGTCTTCAGACCAAATAAAAAGAAAGGCATTCTTACATTGTGTAGAAGACCTGTTAAAAATGGGAGTGATTCATCCTGTTCCATTAGGAGAACAAGGGATGGGGTTTTACTCCAATCTGTTCATAGTTCCCAAAAAAGAGGGAACATTCAGGCCAATTTTGGATCTCAAGATCCTAAACAAATTTCTCAGGGTTCCATCGTTCAAAATGGAAACCATTCGGACAATTCTTCCTACCATCCAGGAAGGTCAATTCATGACCACGGTGGATTTAAAGGATGCGTATCTACATATTCCTATCCACAAGGAACATCATCGGTTCCTAAGGTTCGCCTTTCTGGACAAGCATTACCAGTTTGTGGCACTTCCATTCGGATTAGCCACTGCTCCAAGAATTTTCACAAAGGTACTAGGGTCCCTTCTAGCGGTGCTAAGGCCAAGGGGCATTGCAGTAGTACCTTACTTGGACGACATACTGATTCAAGCGTCGTCTCTGCCACAAGCAAAGGCTCATACGGACATTGTCCTAGCCTTTCTCAGATCTCACGGGTGGAAAGTGAACGTAGAAAAAAGTTCTCTATTCCCGTCAACAAGAGTTCCCTTCTTGGGAACAATAATAGACTCCTTAGAAATGAAGATTTTTCTGACAGAGGCCAGAAAATCAAAACTTCTAAGCTCTTGTCAAGTACTTCATTCTGTTCTTCTTCCTTCCATAGCGCAGTGCATGGAAGTAATAGGTTTGATGGTTGCGGCAATGGACATAGTTCCTTTTGCGTGAATTCATCTAAGACCATTACAACTGTGCATGCTCAGACAGTGGAATGGGGATTATACAGACTTGTCCCCGACGATCCAAGTAGATCAGAGGACCAGAGATTCACTCCGTTGGTGGCTGACCCTGGACAACCTGTCTCAAGGGATGAGCTTCCGCAGACCAGAGTGGGTCATTGTCACGACCGACGCCAGTCTGGTGGGCTGGGGCGCGGTCTGGAAACCCCTGAAAGCTCAGGGTCTATGGTCTTGGGAAGAATCTCTTCTCCCGATAAACATTCTGGAACTGAGAGCGATATTCAATGCTCTCAAGGCTTGGCCTCAACTAGCAAAGGCCAAATTCATAAGGTTTCAATCAGACAACATGACGACTGTTGCATATATCAACCATCAGGGGGGAACAAGGAGTTCCCTGGCGATGGAAGAAGTGACCAAAGTAATTCAATGGGCGGAGATTCACTCCTGCCACTTGTCTGCAATCCACATCCCAGGAGTGGAAAATTGGGAAGCGGATTTTCTGAGTCGTCAGACATTTCATCCGGGGGAGTGGGAACTCCATCCGGAAATCTTTGCCCACATAACTCAATTATGGGGCATTCCAGACATGGATCTGATGGCGTCTCGTCAGAACTTCAAGGTTCCTTGCTACGGGTCCAGATCCAGGGATCCCAAGGCGACTCTAGTAGATGCACTAGTAGCGCCCTGGACCTTCAACCTAGCTTATGTATTTCCACCGTTTCCTCTCATTCCCAGGCTGGTAGCCAGGATCAATCAGGAGAGGGCTTCGGTGATCTTGATAGCTCCTGCGTGGCCACGCAGAACTTGGTATGCAGACCTGGTGAATATGTCATTGGCTCTACCATGGAAGCTACCTTTGAGACGGGACCTTCTTGTTCAAGGTCCGTTCGAACATCCGAATCTGGCCTCACTCCAACTGACTGCTTGGAGATTGAACGCTTGATTTTATCAAAGCGTGGGTTCTCAGATTCTGTCATTGATACTCTTATTCAGGCTAGAAAGCCTGTAAGTAGAAAAATTTACCATAAAGTATGGAAAAAATATATCTGTTGGTGCGAATCGAAAGGATTCCCATGGAACAAGATAAAAATTCCTAAGATTCTATCCTTTCTACAAGAGGGTTTGGAGAAAGGATTATCTGCAAGTTCTTTGAAGGGACAGATTTCTGCTTTATCTGTTTTACTTCACAAAAAGCTGGCGGCTGTGCCAGATGTTCAAGCTTTTGTTCAGGCTCTGGTTAGAATCAAGCCTGTTTACAAACCTTTGACTCCTCCTTGGAGTCTCAATTTAGTTTCAGTTCTTCAAGGGGTTCCGTTTGAACCCTTACATTCCGTAGATATTAAGTTATTATCTTGGAAAGTTTAGTTTTTGGTTGCAATTTCTTCTGCTAGAAGAGTTTCAGAGTTATCTGCTCTGCAGTGTTCTCCTCCTTATCTGGTGTTCCATGCAGATAAGGTGGTTTTGCGTACTAAACCTGGTTTTCTTCCGAAAGTTGTTTCTAACAAAAATATTAACCAGGAGATAGTTGTGCCTTCTTTGTGTCCGAATCCAGTTTCAAAGAAGGAACGTTTGTTGCACAATTTGGATGTAGTTCGTGCTCTAAAATTCTATTTAGAGGCTACAAAGGATTTCAGACAAACATCTTCCTTGTTTGTTGTTTATTCTGGTAAAAGGAGAGGTCAAAAAGCAACTTATACCTCTCTCTCTTTTTGGCTTAAAAGCATCATCCGATTGGCTTATGAGACTGCCGGACGGCAGCCTCCTGAAAGAATCACAGCTCATTCCACTAGGGCTGTGGCTTCCACATGGGCCTTCAAGAACGAGGCTTCTGTTGATCAGATATGTAAGGCAGCGACTTGGTCTTCACTGCACACTTTTACCAAATTTTACAAATTTGATACTTTTGCTTCTTCTGAGGCTATTTTTGGGAGAAAGGTTTTGCAAGCCGTGGTGCCTTCCATCTAGGTGACCTGATTTGCTCCCTCCCATCATCCGTGTCCTAAAGCTTTGGTATTGGTTCCCACAAGTAAGGATGACGCCGTGGACCGGACACACCTATGTTGGAGAAAACAGAATTTATGCTTACCTGATAAATTACTTTCTCCAACGGTGTGTCCGGTCCACGGCCCGCCCTGGTTTTTTAATCAGGTCTGATGAATTATTTTCTCTAACTACAGTCACCACGGTATCATATGATTTCTCCTATGCATATTCCTCCTTTACGTCGGTCGAATGACTGGGGAAGGCGGAGCCTAGGAGGGATCATGTGACCAGCTTTGCTGGGCTCTTTGCCATTTCCTGTTGGGGAAGAGAATATCCCACAAGTAAGGATGATGCCGTGGACCGGACACACCGTTGGAGAAAGTAATTTATCAGGTAAGCATAAATTCTGTTTTTAATCACTGAGTCAGAGAAACCTCTATGGCTAAGCACTAAGCGTTCAATTTCCATACATTCAAATTTAGCGATTTGATATCCTGATGGGAAAAACTGCCCTTGAGACAGAAGGTCTGGCCTTAAAGGAAGTGACCAAGGATCCGCATACCAAAACCTGTGAGGCCATGCTGGTGCTATCAGAAACACATGCGATTGTTCCATTATGATCTTTGAGATCACCCTTGGAAGAACTAGAGGCGGAAAAATGTTGGTAAAACCAAGGAACTGCTAACGCATCTACCATCTCCACCTGAGGATTCCTGGACCTGGAAAGGTACCTCGGAAGCTTCTTGTTTAGATGGGAAGCCATCAGATCTATTTTGGGGAGACCCCACATCTGTACAATCTGACAAAATACATCTGGAGGGAGAGACCACTCCCCTGGATGTAAAGACTGACGACTGAAACAACACAAGTCGATTTGTGTGAGATTCTGCTAAATGAAAAGATTGAGCCAGTACCAAGATATCGTCCAAATAAGGAAACACCGCAATACCGTGCTCTCTGATTACAGATAGAAGGGCACCGAGAACCTTTGAAAAGATTCTTGGAGCTGTTGCTAGGCCAAATGGAAGAGCAACAAATTGGTAATGCTTGTCTAGAAAAGAGAATCTCAGAGACCGATAGTGGTCTGGATGAATCGGAATGTGAAGATACGCATCCTGAAAGTCTATTGAGGACATGTAATGACCTTGCTGAACAAAAGGCAGAATAGTCCTTATAGTCACCATCTTGAAAGTTGGGACCCTTACAAATTTTCCTTCTTCGGGACAATGAATAGATTTGAATAAAAACCAGACCCTGTTCCAGAAGTGGAACTGGTATAATTACCCCTGAAAGCTCTAGATCTGAAACACACTTCAGAAAGGCCTGAGCTTTCACAGGATTTGTTGGAACACGAGAGAGAAAAAATCTTCTCACAGGAGGTCTTATTCTGAAACCTATTTGATATCACTTAGAGACAATAGTCTGAATCCAATGATTCTGAACAGAACCTGCCCAAACGTCTTGAAATAATTTCAAACTGCCCCCACCAGCAGAACTGGATTGAGGGCCGCACCTTCATGCAGTCTTGAGGGCTGTCTTTGGTTTCTTATAAGGCTTGGATTTATTCCAACTCGAAGATGGCTTCCCATTGGAGCCAGAGTCCTTAGGGAAGGAGTGGTTTTCTGTTCTCTAATCTGATGAAAGGAACAAAACCGATTAGAAGCTTTAGATTTACCCTTAGACTTTTTATCTTGGGGCAAACCCCCCCCCCCCCAGTAACAGTGGAAATAATAGAATCCAACTGGGAACCAATCAAATTATTACCCTGAAATGATAGAGATAGTAACCTAGATTTAGATGTCAGCATTCCATGATTTGAGCCATAAAGCTGTTCTAGCTAAAATAGCCAAAGACATAGATTTAACATCAATCTTGATGATATCAAAAATAGCATCACAGATGACATGGTTAGCATGTTGAAGCAAACAAACAATGCTATGCAAATCAGAATCTTTTTCCCGATGTGCTAAGCTATCCAACCAAAAAGTTGAATCAGCCGCAATATCAGCCATAGAAATGGCAGGTCTGAGAATATAACCAGAATGTAAATAAGCTTTCCTCAGATAAGATTTAATTTTCCTATCTAAAGGATCCTTAAAAGAGGTACTATCTTCCATAGGTAGTAGAAATAGCCCCATCAACCTTAGGGACTTTTACCCAAAACTCTAACTTAGCCATTGGCAAAGGATACAAATTTTTAAACCTTGAAGAAGGAACAAAAGAAGTACCAGGCTTAGACCATTCCTTAGCAATCACATCAGAAATAGCATCAGGAACAGGAAAAACCTCAGGACTAATAACAGGAGGTTTATAGACAGAATTTACTGGATTTATTATCAAGAGGTCCAGACTCCTCCAATATCCAAAGTTATCAACACTTCTTTTAACAAAGAACAAATATATTCAATCTTAAAAAGATAAGTTGATTTATCAGTGTCAATGTCTGAAGTAGGATCTTCCGAATCAGAGAGATCCTCATCAGAGGTGGATATATAAGTATATTGTTGGTCATTACAAATTCCATCAGTATTATGAGAAGTTTCAAAAGACCTTTTACGTTTATTTGAAGGCGGTATAGCAGCCATAGCCTTCTGTATCGCATCAGCAATAAAAATGTTCATATCAACAGGGATATCATATACTTTAGGTGTTGAAGGAACAACAGATACTGTACTAGCACTAATAGAAACCTTTTCTGCATGCAAAAGTTTATCATGACAACTGTTACATACTATAGCTGGAGATATAATCTCCACTAGCTTACAACAAATACACTTAGCTTTGTTAGAACTGTGTTCAGGCAGCGTGGTTCTTACAGCAGCTTCTGAGACAGGATCAGATTAAAGGGACAGTCTAAAATAGAATTTTTATTGTTTTAAAAGATACATAATACCTTTTTATTACCCATTCCCCAGTTTTGCATAACCAACACAGTTATATTAATATACTTTTTACCCTTGTGATTACCTTGTATCTAAGAACCTTCTTCCAGCCCCCTGATCACATAACTGTGACTGTTTATTATCTATTGACTTGCATTTAGTATTGTCTTGTGCCAACTCTTAAATAACTCCCTGTGCATTAACACAGTGTTATCTATATGGCCCACATGAACTTATCAGTATCTTGTTGTGAGAAGGAATTTAAAAAACATATGATAAGAGGCAGCCCTCAAGGGCTACGGAATTAGCATATGAGCCTACCTAGGTTTTGTTTCAAATAAGAATACCAAGAGAACAAAGCAAATTTGATGATAAAAGTACATTGGAAAGTTGATTACAATTACAAGTCCTATCTGAATAATGAAAGTTTAATTTTGACTAGACTGTCCCTTTAAGACATTTTGCAAAATGTAAAAGAAAAAATAACATTTAAACAGAAATATCTTATTTCCACATATAGCAGTTTCAGGAATGGGAAAAAATGCAAATGCTAAAATTGACAAAAAACAAAACAAATAGTATAGCCCTCTGAGCATAAAGAAGGCAAGGAGCCTATAGGAAGTGGGGTAAAAAAAAAAAAAATGTCGCAAAGTATGACGCACGATGCAAAAGGAAGTTGAAATTTGTTTTGGCTGCAATAATCATCAGGAAATGACGCAACTCAGGTCATAACAAACGCAACTTTGTGCCAAACAACCTGGCATCAACTAAGACGCAGGAAATGACGAACTTACGTCATTACAGACGCACATTTGCGCCAACAGCATTTTGCGCCATTGCGAGCCTAATTTGCCCGCAAGTTTTCAAAGAAAAAAACAAGTCAAATTGGAAAAAAGATTATACCCCAGGTAAGACAAACTTCGCAAAACATGATTCCCATAACGAAACTGCCAGACTGCAAAGGGAAATGCGCATAGACCTGACTCATGGCAAATATAAGTAAAATACATATATTTAAAACTTTATATTAATACATAAAGCGCCAAAGCATACAGTAGCTGAGAGTGTCTTAAATAATGATACATACTTACCGAAAGACACTCATCCACATATAGCAGATAGCCAAACCAGCACTGAAAACTATCAGCAGAGGTAATGGTACTGTGTATGTATGTATATATGTATATGTATACTGTGTGTGTGTGTGTGTATATGTATATATATATATATATATATATATATATATATATATTTATTGTGTTGCTTGGGTGTTTCTTGATCTGCGCTGTGTATGTTGCAAATGGTTATTTTGCTCTAATTAGTTCCTCCTGATATATTTCAATGGCAACTAGTTTCTGAATATTCCACTATCATCAAATGGAATGTGAAGGAAAAAGGTATGGAGTTGAGTTTCAGAGTTCAGCGCACATAGAATGGAGAAAAACAAAACCAAATTATGGTGCAGTATGTCAGTACTAGGCAATCAAAAACTAAACGTGAGATTTAAATGTGCTCACCTTGTTTAACCTCAAACATGTGAGGTATGTTGGAAGCATGGAGGGGATGTTATCCCTATCTGTGGTAATGATGTTTACAGCTGGTATGCAGAAACTTTTAGCAGGTGGAAATCTTGATATCCCTGGAGTAGAAATATGTTGGTATTTCAGACAAACTTCTCCTCTCTGGAGTTAGGTAGAGACACTAATTCTTTTTGCTGGATTTCTTTCCTTGTTGCTGTTTATTTCTTTTCCCCTTCTTTATACTTGAAAGGCTTCTCCTCTCTGGAGTATGGTATAAACTTTATGTATGCAAACCAATTAGTGCTCAGTTTACATACTATGAGATCAATTGTGGATATTAATTGCAGCACTCATGAGATGTGTATAAATGATGCTTGCAAGGACACAAAGTGAAATTTAACCCCTTAACGCCCGAGGACGTGCAGGGTACGTCCTCTAAAGGATGTCAGTTAACGACCAAGGACGTACCCTGCACGTCCTCGGTGTGGAAAGCAGCTGGAAGCGATCCTGCTCGCTTCCAGCTGCTTTCCGGTTATTGCAGCGATGCCTCGATATCGAGGCATCCTGCAATAACACTGTCTGGCCATCCGATGCAGAGAGAGACACTCTGTGGCCCTCTCTGCACCGGACATCGATGGCCGGTATCGTTGGTGGGTGGGAGCCGACTTGGGAGGCGGGTGGGCGGCCATCGGTGAGATGTGTAAGGTGGAGGGGGGCGGGATCGGAAGCGGAGCCGACGGGGGCGCGCACGGGGCGGGAGCGGGTGGGAACCGCTACACTACAGAAAAAAAGTTAAAGAAAAGTTAAAAAAAAATGAAATAAACTTTTTTTTTTAAGCATCTAAGGGATCTGGAAGGGGGTGGGGGGTTGGTCTTGGGGGGGGGAAAGCTACACTACAGAAAAGGGACATTTTTTTTTAAAAAAAAGCATTTTTTTCACTAAACTGGGTACTGGCAGACAGCTGCCAGTACCCAAGATGGCGCACATTAAGTCAGAGGGGGAGGGTTAGAGAGCTGTTTGGTGGGGGATCAGTGAGGTTGGGGGCTAAGGGGGATCCTTACACAGAAGCATATGTAAATATGCTAACAAAAAATGCACAAAAAAGCCCAAATATACCTTTTATTTTAGTACTGGCAGAGTTTCTGCCAGTACTTAAGATGGCGGGGACATTTGTGGGGTAGGGGAGGGAAGAGAGATGTTTGGGAGGGATCAGGGGGTCTGATGTTTCAGGTGGGAGGCTGATCTTTACATTAAAGCTAAAATTAACCCTGCAAGCTCCCTACAAGCTACCTAATTAACCCCTTCACTGCTAGCCATAATACACGTGTGATGCGCAGCGCCATTTAGCAGCATTCTAATTACCAAAAAGCAACGCCAAAGTCATATATGTCTGCTATTTCTGAACAAAGGGGATCCCAGAGAAGCATTTACAACCATTTGTGCCATAATTGCACAAGCTGTTTGTAAATTATTTCAGTGAGAAACCTAAAATTGTGAAACATTTTACGTTTTTTTTAATTTGATCGCATGTGGCGGTGAAATGGTGGCATGAAATATACCAAAATGGGCCTAGATCAATACTTGGGGTTGTCTACTACACTACACTAAAGCTAAAATTACCCCAAAAAGCTCCTTACATGCTCCCTAATTAACCCCTTCACTGCTGGGCATAATACACGTGTGGTGCGCAGTGGCATTTAGCGGCCTTCTAATTACCAAAAAGCAATGCCAAAGCCATATATGTCTGCTATTTCTGAACAAAGGGGATCCCAGAGAAGAATTTACAACCATTTATGGCATAATTGCACAAGCAGTTTGTAAATAATTTCAGTGAGAAACTGAAAGTTTGTGAAAAAATTTGTGAAAAAGTGAACAATTTTTTGTATTTGATCGCATTTGGCGGTGAAATGGTGGCATGAAATATACCAAAATGGGCCTAGATCAATAATTTGGGATGTCTTCTAAAAAAAAATATATACATGTCAATGGATATTCAGGGATTCCTGAAAGATATTTGTGTTCTAATGTAACTAGCGTTAATTTTGAAAAATAAATGGTTTGAAAATAGCAAAGTGCTACTTGTATTTATGGCCCTATAAGTTACAAAAAAAGCAAAGAAGATGTAAACATTGGGTATTTCTAAACTCAGGACAAAATTTAGAAACAATTTAGCATGGGTGTTTTTTGGTGGTTGTAGATATGTAACAGATTTTGGGGTTCAAAGTTAGAAAAAGTGTGTTTTTTTCCATTTTTCCTCATATTTTATAATTTTTTTTATAGTAAATGATAAGATATGATGAAAATAATGGTATTTTTAGAAAGTCCATTTAATGGCGAGAAAAACGGTATATAATATGTGTGAGTACAGTAAATGAGTAAGAGGAAAATTTCAGCTAAACACAAACACCGCAGAAATGTAAAAATAGCCTTGGTCCCAAACGGACAGAAAATGGAAAAGTGCTCTGGTCACTAAGGGGTTAAAATAAAAACACTTTTATTTTCCAATGTCCAATAAAAAATGATAAACAGAAATCCTTTTTGATAATAGTCCAGATCAGGGACAGAAATAGGTGAGCAGATGAAATATAGTATATTTCTTTAAATCCGGTAGTGAGTTTTTTTTATCAGGGCTGGTGCAAAAACAGCTTGCTGATAAAAATTAGTGATATTGTGGTATAGGATGCTGTAAGTACAGCTGGAGGTAAATTCCTTGTGGTGGTTTTGAGCTCTGAAAAGCTCCCAGAGTTCAGGTGGATAAGTTGGTGTTTATGGTGGAAAACCGTAATAAATAGTTACATGAACTGCTGTAAATACAGCTAGATGATGATTCCTTGTGGTATATACTGTATATACGAGTATATCGTCAAGATGAATCCCTACGACCGATAACAGAGAACCCTTGAAAAGATGAAAAATAGGCGGTACTCTCTTCACATCCCTCTGACAAACACTGTACTCTGAGAGGAATTGGGCTTCAGAATGCTTAGAAGCGCTTATCATAGAAGAAATCATAAAAATCAAGCACAAACTTACTTCACCACCTCCACAGGAGGCAAAGTTTGTAAAACTGAATTGTGGGTGTGGTGAGGGGTGTATTTATAGGCATTTTGAGGTTTGGGAAACTTTGCCCCTCCTGGTAGGATTGTATATCCCATACGTCACTAGCTCTTGCCAATTACATGAAAGAAAAACCTTTATGTTCAATTGCCTTTAAGGGAACAAAAGTTGCCGTGTGAAAGGCGTCTTACAGATAATCACTGCCTTCTAAGTCAGAGGAATGTGCATAAATGTTATGTGCGTGTGTGTATATATGTATGTATGTGTATGTATATATGTATGTGTATATATATGTATGTGTATATATATATATATATATATATATATATATATGTGTATATATATATATATATATACACACACAGTGGATATAAAAAGTCTACACACCTCCCAGACCAATTTTCTTCTCGTCTTTTCATCATTTTTGGAGGGACATCCAGTTCTTGGTAATGTCACTGTTGCACCATATTTTCTTCACTTGATGATGACTGTCTTCACTGTGTTTCATGGTATATCTAATGCCTTGGAAATTCTTTTGTACCCTTCTCCTGACTGATACCTTTTAACAATGAGATCCCTCTGATGCTTTAGAAGCTCTCTGCGGACCATGGCTTTTGCTGTGAGATGCGATAAAGAAAATTTCAGTAAAGACCCACTAGAGCAGCTGAACTTTATTTGGGGTTAATCAGAGGCACTTTAAATGATGGCGGGTGTATGCTGACTCCTATTTAACATGATTTTGAATGTGATTGCTTAATTCTGATCACAGCTACATCCCCAGTTATAAGAGGGTGTGCACACTTATGCAACCACAATATTTTAGTTTTTTTAGTTTTCTTCCCTCCACCTAAAAGATGTGTTTGTTTTTTCAATTGAGTTGTACAGTTTATAGGTCACATTAAAGGTGAAAAAAATTCTGAAATGATTTATCTTTGTCTCATTTTTTTTACATCATAGAAACCTGACATTTTAACAGTGGTGTGTAGACTTTTTATATCCACTGTATATGCAAAATCTCAGGTTTTTTGCTTCAAATACGGTTTTAACACAGCTATCTTTTAACAAGATTATTGCAACAACATTGTGTTGTTGCAATAATCCTGTTAAGGGATCGCTGTGCTAAAACCGTATTTGAAGCAAGAAACCTGAGATTTTGCATATCTAATTTGCATATCTTACCCAGAATCCTCTGGTGCATTGGTAACAATGTATGTGGAGTTTTACTGGGGAATCGTAAGCGGGGTACTTGCCTAGATGTGCTAATTTTCTATGCAAAAATATATTTAGATATTATATATATATCATTTTTTTTTTTTATTTTTTTTTTTTTTATAAAGATTTAAGGAAATTGCAGGACGTCTGGAGTCAGCATTTCTGGGTGGCTTACAAGATGCACCAGGTCAGTATGTTTTTAGTACTAGAAAGCATAAATAATGTTAAACATGGTATTTAAACATGCTTTAAAGGCATAGTCTAGGCCAAAATAAACTTTCATGATTCAGATAAGGCATGTAATTTTAAACAATTTTCCAATTTACTTTTATCACCAATTTTGCTTTGTTCTCTTGGTATTCTTAGTTGAAAGCTTAACCTAGGAAGTTCATATGCTAATTTCTTAGACCTTGAAGGCCACCTCTTTTCAGAATGCATTTTAACAGTTTTTCACCACTAGAGGGTGTTAGTTCATGTGTTTCATATAGATAACACTGTGCTCGTGCACGTGAAGTTATCTGTGAACAGGCACTGATTGGCTAAACTGCAAGTCTGTCAAAAGAACTGAAATAAAGGGGCCGTTTGCAGAGGCTTAGATACAAGATCATCACAGAGGTTAAAAGTATATTAATATAACTGTTGGTTATGCAAAACTGAGGAATGGGTAATAAAGGGATTATCTATCTTTTAAAACAATAAAAATTCTGGTGTAGACTGTCCCTTTAAATAAGTGGAGTTTCTTAAAACTTTTTTAATGGACCTAGTTGTTCAGAAGTTGTCTACAAAAGTTCTAGATTATGCTTCCTTTGAATATAGTAGTTTCCTTTTGATTATATTAATTATGTAGGGTAAATTAATCTGAGTAGATAGTGCATACTGAACGGATGGATTATGCTTGAGAAAGCATAAAAGAGGTGAGAGATATAGTTAATTAGTATTAAAATGAATTACATTAAAATGTCCAAATTGCCATATATAAACAAGTTAAAAACAAATATCATGCTTACATGTATTTACATAGCAATTGTAATATACTATTGTGCAAAAGTTTTAGGGAAGTGTGAATAAAATGGTGTAAAGTAAAAATGCTATAAAAAAAATAGAAATCTTAATAGTTTATTTTTATTAATCAACAAAATGCAATGTGAGTGAACAGAAGAAAAGTCTAAAACAAATATTTGGTGTGACCAACCTTTTTCTTTAAAACAGCATCAATTCTTCTAGTTACACTTGCACACAGTTTTGAAAGGAACTTGACAGGTAGGTTGTTCCAAACATCTTAGAGAACTAATTACAGTTTGTCACAGATACCAGACAGCTAAGGCTACTCCCACTCTCCCTACAACCTCACCCCTGTTGTTTCTCAGTGGTTTTGGGCTCCTCAGAGCAACCACTATCTCTGGAAGCTTTGTTTACTTGTTTTGTGAAGAGCTGGTGTATGACCAGAAAAACCCTCCTAGGCTGGCCGGGCTCCTGGATCTCCCGGTCGGCAACAGGAAAGCAGGACACCCGCTAACTTTACCCCTGGTCGCTCCAGCAGCCCTTTACCCCAGAGCTCCGCTCTTTTAGGGATTGGTAGCCCCTAGGGAGGACAAGAGCTGGGGGAATTGTCGGAGGGGAGCTCCTTTTGGAACCGGGGGTTTTGGACACCCCTACCCCCCATAACTTCAACGGACTGTAACTCCGGTCCCCAGTAACGAATCATGCTGATTTTTGGACTGTGGCATCTGGGGACCGAGAGCTTTAAAATTGCCGCTCCACCAGGATCACCCCGAAACCGCCACCCCTAGGTACTGGGATTATGTGGGACTGTGGCTCCTATGGAGGTGCCGGCTGTCTGGAGGGGCGGGAAAATTGTGGGATTGTCCTTTGTCTTATCAAGATGAGATGTGTGTATAAAAGGAGTGTGTGTTTTCAATAAAATCAGTTCTTATTTCACCTGAATGCTAGTCTGTCTAGTCATTTAGGTGGGCTCCTGCTAGAATCACTTTCCTGGGCTACATAGCAGCCTGTTCTTGGCAGAGGTAGGACCCTCAGACAGAGCTACCCAGTCTGGGTAGCTGGAGTCTGCCACAGTGTGGGACCCTAAATACTGGTGCTGTCAGGCATCAGGGGTGGCTACAGGCTGTGGTCACTTGCCAGCTACATAGCTGCAGTCGACAGGGAGGAAGCAGGACCTGTTTGGCAGAGCTACCCAGTCGGGGTATCCGGGGTATCCGTCACACAGTTCTTCTGTTGATTTAGGCAACCTTGGTTGCTTCTGTCTCCTTATATCATCCCAGGCAGACTTGATGATGTTGAGATCAGGGATCTGTGGGGGTCATACAATCACTTCTAGGACTCCTTGTTCTTCTTTATGGTGAAGATAGTTCTTAATGACTTTGGTTGTTTGTTTGGGGTCGTTGTCATGATGCAGAATAAATTTGGGGACAATCAGATGCCCCCACAATGGAATTGCATTATGTATAAGTATCTGCCTGTACTTCTCAGCAGTAGACAGTAGATGAGTGAACCAGGGTCCCACTGGTTTCTGCAATTCTGAGCTGATGGTACTTCTGGACATCTTCATGCTGGCATTGTTTTTTCATTTGCTGCACTACTGTAAGTTCCCATGGCAGACCACTGTGTTCATTGTCCTCAGAACTGCCTGTTTGTGCTTCTTCAGAACAGCTTGGGTAGCACATCTGGATACTCCTGTCTGCTTTAAAATTTCTAGAGGTATATGGCTGCACCTCACTGACGAGGCCCACATTAGGCCAAAACGTACGTCTGGGGTTTTGCTGCTTCTCTTGTTCAGAGAGGTATTGCCTGGTATTTCGGGGCTGGACTGTACTGTGAAGTCAGGATCAGACTGATATGCTTCAGGGAAGTTCTTCTCTGTGAAAGGCACAAGTTGAGCAAAAAGAGGCTGCTTCTTGGGTGGTAACTTGCCATAGAACAAGCTATTATGCTATTGTTCGTTCCCAGGTTGAGCGCTTCTCTCTTTTTATGTATGCAAATTATGACACTTGGGGAAGTCTCCCTAAGTGTGATGCGGGAATCCAGACGTGGACCCGTTGCTCAGTGTGCCTACAGGGATATGGCTGTACCTCACTGACGAGGCCCACATTAGGTCAAAACGTACATCTGGGGTTTTGCCGTTTCTCTCGTTCAGAGAGGGATTGCCTGGTATTTCGGGGCTGGACTGTACTGTGAAGTCAGGATCAGACTGATATGCTTCAGGAAAGTTCTTCTCTGTGAAAGGCACAAGTTGAGCAAAAAGAGGTTGCTTCTTGGGTGGTAACTAGCCATAGAACAAGCTATTATGCTATTGTTCGTTCCCAGGTTGAGCGCTTCTCTCTTTTTATGTATGCTTTAAAATTTCTGCCTGGGACGGACATTGCTGATGCAGTAATAACTAGCTTTTGTCTTGTTGTCGTGCTCAATCTCGCCATGGTGTATAACTTTTGAGATTAAACTGTCTTCAGCAACCTTACAGTTTGGCTGTTCCTCACCCAGTGTTATTCCTCCTACACAGCTGTTTTAGTTAATGATTGTGTTTCAGTCTACATATTAAATTGATGATCATTAGCAATTGTTTGGTATACTTGTTTAATCATGCGCCTGACTATATGCCTAAAAAATCTATGACTTTGAAGAATTGAAGAATTTTGAAGGTAAAGGGTGGTCATGGCAAATATTGATTTGATTTAGATTTTTATTCTGTTAACTCACTTTAAATTTTCTTAATTGATAAAAATAAACTTTTAACATTTCTATTTTTGAAAGCATTCTTATTTTACAGCATTTTTTCAAAACTACCTAAAACTTTTGCTTCAAACCATGCAGTATATGTAGTCCAAGCTGGGTCCCAGAGTAGTGAATTTAAGCACACTGTGTGGACCCCAGGACTTGACCCACTGTAGTAGTTTGAGAAGTCTTGTAGTCTGGTGTGCAACAGATCTGGCAAAGACTATACCAAGGAATATCCAGGAGAGTAGTTGAACAAACAGAGATTGCAACAAACGGGCAGAGTCAGTACAAGGAACATTCCAGACGATTAGTCAGGTGCCAGACAAAATGGTCACAACAGACATGCGAGTCCAGCAATATCAACAACCAGAAGAGTAGTCAAGAAGAGCAAAGATTCGGCAGCAAACAAGAAGCAGCACACATTAGAAAGCGTTTCTAACAAACAGGAAACATGGACACGTCTTGTGTAAGTTTATAGGGAACTAATGTGTAATAATGTAATACCTTCAAAAATGATGTTGGGAAGTAGCCAGCCTTTAATTGCAATATTTTTTACATCATATTTTGTGTGTTCCAAAGGTAAATGCTATCACAGCTCTTCGGTTTAAACAAAAAAATCTTTCCGTCCTTTCTTATTTCCTTGTTCTGTTCCATCACTGCATAAATAGGTTTGTTCTGTTCGAATTGTTGTTTCATCAACCACTAGGATGTTTAATTTATTTTCCCTAAACAAGAAGGCATATTCAGGTTAATGATACTCTGGACTATTTATTTCACTCTCTCATAGAACCATATTCTCTATTGGTCTCTATATATTTTCACAGATACTGGAGCAGGCAGAAACTCCTCCCATTAGTCTAAATTGGATTATGGTATACAGCGCTTAGTGTTTATTTTTTAAAAATGAAAATTTGACTCTCAATACAAGTCTAGTCACCCCTGAGTATTTTTTCCTGATCCCATGCTAGTTACTTTTATAAGAACTTCCATTACACAGAGGACTTGAGGTGTTTTCCCTTGGTATTGCCTAGAGCCCAGCGACTGATTCTAAGGATTGAGTGGGTGGAGTTTGGCCACTGAAAAGCAATTTCAGTAAACCAATTGTCAATTTCTTTTAAATTATTATTATTAATTATTTCTGAAACATAAATTAAATATATAGACGTCTTCTGAGGATAAACTTGGTTGAAAATGTATTTGATATAATGAAAACCCAAAGCCTAAATGTCTGGGTGGATAATGAACCTGTTGTAATACAGTACAATATTTTCAACATAATATAAAATACAAGAGTACACTGTACATTTTAAAAGCATAATTAAAGGGACATTAAACACTTTGAGATGGTAATATAAAATGATAAATTGTATATATAAAACAGCTCTGCAATATACTTTCATTATTTATTTTGTCCTCTTTGCCTGTAATTCCATTCTGAAATTGTGAGCTTTTCAGTTCCTGTTAGAAATGGAAGTGCAGAACACTGTTAAATCCAGCACAACCATTGGCTGCACACTCTAGTGACCTATTTATAACTGTCCCTAATTGGCCACAGCAGAGAAGGTAACACAAGTTACAACATGGCAGCTCCCAGTGTTTTATAGACACTAAAACTTTACACTTATTTTGTCACTTTTTAAACAACTAATGAAACTTTAAAAAATACATCTACATGTTAGTCATGGACTAATCTTTTCTTTGAATGCATCATTCTATCTAGAATGTATTTAGTGTTTAATGTCCCTTTAAGTATAAATCATCAACCCCTAAAAACATACATAACAATCTACAATAGTATACATAAAATAACAATATCCAAACTCAGCATATTATATTTTTATATATATATATATATATATATATATATATATATATATATATATATAAAGTGGTATTAGTACATTTTTATTAGTGATATTATTAAAAATTAAAATTTCGTCTTCTATGTGAGCAGTATATATTATTCTATCAAAGTTCATTTTACGCATAAATGAAACTTATACGATATGAAAGAAATCCATAATAGTGAAGCACATTGCTTTCAGAGTAAAGCACTGTTATGATCTAATCCCAAATACAGTCTGACACTCTATGCAAAACTGTTATGTAATATTTATGTACTATATTTTATGTAGTGGTTGTTTTGTGTATCCTATCATTTGTGCCCAGGATAAGTCTGAGGCTAATGAATGATTTGTGACGCAGTATTGTCACAAAGTGTTTGGGATGCTACATCTTGCATTTTGCTAAGCTTTTTCATGTTCCCTGCCATTTTTAGCATGTTAAAGGACCAGTCAACACATTAGATTTGCATAATCAACAAATGCAAGATCACAAGACAATGCAATAGCACTTAGTCTGAACTTCAAATGAGTAGTAGATTTCTCTTGTTAAGTGTATCCAGTCCACGGATCATCCATTACTTATGGGATATTCTCCTTCCCAACAGGAAGTTGCAAGAGGATCACCCACAGCAGAGCTGCTATATAGCTCCTCCCCTAACTGCCATATCCAGTCATTCTCTTGCAACCCTCAACAAAGATGGAGGTCGTAAGAGGAGAGTGGTGTTTTATACTTAGTTTATTCCTTCAATCAAAAGTTTGTTATTTTTAAATGGTACCGGAGTGTGCTGTTTATCTCAGGCAGTATTTAGAAGAAGAATCTGCCTGCATTTTCTATGATCTTAGCAGAAGTAACTAAGATCCATGGCTGTTCTCACATATTCAGAGGAGTGAGGTAACTTCAGAGAGGGAATGGCGTGCAGGTTTTCCTGCAATAAGGTATGTGCAGTTAATATTTTTCTAGGGATGGAATTTGCTAGAAAATGCTGCTTATACCGGATTAATGTAAGTAAAGCCTTAAATGCAGTGATAGCTACTGGTATCAGGCTTATTAACAGAGATACATACTCTTATAAAAGTGTAATATAAAACGTTTGCTGGCATGTTAATCGTTTTTATATATGTTTGGTGACAAAACTTATTGGGGCCTAGTTTTTTTCCACATGGCTGGTTTGATTTCTGCCTAGAGACAGTTTCCTGAAGCTTTCCACTGTTGCAATATGAGTGGGAAGGGCCTATTTTAGTGCTTTTCTGTGCAGCTAAAAATACTGACAGACATTCAGCTTCCCTCTGCATGATACAGGACATCTCTGAAGGGCTCAAAAGGCTTCAAAGTCGTGTTTGAGGAGGGTAACAATCACTGTAGACTGTGGCAGTTGTGACTGTGTTTAAAAAACGTTTTTGTCATTTATTATTCTGTTTTTGTTATTAAGGGGTTAATCATCCATTTGCAAGTGGGTGCAATGCTCTGCTGACTTGTTACATACACTGTAAAAATTTTGTTAGTGTAACTGCCTTTTTTCACTGTTATTTCAAATTTTGTCAAAATGTGTTTCTCTTAAAGGCACAGTACCGTTTTTTATATTGCTTGTTAACTTGCTTTAAAGTGTTTTCCAAGCTTGCTAGTCTCATTGCTAGTCTGTACAAACATGTCTGACACAGAGGATACTTGTTCATTATGTTTAAAAGCCATGGTGGAGCCCCATAGGAGAATGTGTACTAAATGTATTGATTTCACCTTAAACAGTAAAGATCAGTCTTTAACTATAAAAGAATTGTCACCAGAGGGGTCTGTCAAGGGGGAAGTTATGCCGACTAACTCTCCCCACGTGTCGGACCATTCGCCTCCCGCTCAAGGGACGCACGCTAATATGGCGCCAAGTACATCAGGGACGCCCATAGCGATTACTTTGCAGGACATGGCTGCAATCATGAATAATACCCTGTCAGAGGTATTATCCAGATTGCCTGAATTGAGAGGCAAGCGCGATAGCTCTGGGGTTAGACGAGATACAGAGCGCGTAGATGCTGTAAGAGCCATGTCTGATACTGCGTCACAATATGCAGAACCTGAGGACGGAGAGCTTCAGTCTGTGGGTGACGTCTCTAATTCGGGGAGACCTGATTCAGAGATTTCTAATTTTAAATTTAAGCTTGAGAACCTCCGTGTATTGCTTGGGGAGGTATTAGCTGCTCTGAATGACTGTAACACAATTGCAGTGCCAGAGAAATTGTGTAGACTGGATAAATACTATGCAGTGCCGGTGAGTACTGATGTTTTTCCAATACCTAAAAGGCTTACAGAAATTATTAGTAAGGAGTGGGATAGGCCCGGTGTGCCCTTTTCCCCACCTCCTATATTTAGAAAAATGTTTCCAATAGATGCCACTACACGGGACTTATGGCAGACTGTCCCTAAGGTGGAGGGAGCAGTTTCTACTTTAGCAAAGCGTACCACTATCCCGGTTGAGGACAGTTGTGCTTTTTCAGATCCAATGGATAAAAAATTAGAGGGTTACCTTAAGAAAATGTTTATTCAACAAGGTTTTATTTTACAGCCCCTTGCATGCATTGCGCCTGTCACTGCTGCGGCGGCATTCTGGTTTGAGGCCCTGGAAGAGGCCATCCATACAGCTCCATTGACTGAAATTGTTGACAAGCTTAGAACTCTTAAGCTAGCTAACTCATTTGTTTCTGATGCCATTGTTCATTTGACTAAACTAACGGCTAAGAATTCCGGATTCGCCATCCAGGCGCGTAGGGCGCTATGGCTCAAATCCTGGTCAGCTGATGTGACTTCAAAGTCTAAATTACTCAATATTCCTTTCAAGGGGCAGACCTTATTCGGGCCTGGTTTGAAAGAAATTATTGCTGACATTACTAGAGGTAAGGGTCATAACCTTCCTCAGGACAGGGCCAAATCAAAGGCCAAACAGTCTAATTTTCGTGCCTTTCAAATTCCAAGGCAGGTGCAGCATCAACTTCCTCCGCTTCAAGACAAGAGGGAACTTTTGCTCAATCTAAGCAGGCCTGGAAACCTTAACCAGTCCTGGAACAAAGGCAAGCAGGCCAGAAAGCCTGCTGCTGCCTCTAAGACAGCATGAAGGAACGGCCCCCTATCCGGCGACGGATCTAGTAGGGGGCAGACTTTTTCTCTTCGCCCAGGCATGGGCAAGAGATGTTCAGGATCCCTGGGCGTTGGAGATCATATCTCAGGGATATCTTCTGGACTTCAAAGCTTCCCCTCCACAAGGGAGATTTCATCTTTCAAGGTTATCTGCAAATCAGATAAAGAAAGAGGCATTCCTACACTGTGTGCAAGACCTCCTAGTAATGGGAGTGATCCATCCAGTTCCGCGGACGGAACAAGGACAGGGTTTTTATTCAAATCTGTTTGTGGTTCCCAAAAAAGAGGGAACCTTCAGACCTATTTTGGATCTAAAGATCTTAAACAAATTCCTCAGAGTTCCATCATTCAAAATGGAAACTATTCGGACCATCCTACCCATGATCCAAGAGGGTCAGTACATGACCACAGTGGACTTAAAGGATGCCTACCTTCACATACCGATTCACAAAGATCATCATTGGTTCCTAAGGTTTGCCTTTCCAGACAGGCATTACCAATTTGTAGCTCTTCCCTTCGGGTTGGCTACAGCCCAGAGAATCTTTACGAAGGTTCTGGGCTCACTTCTGGCGGTTTGCCTTTCTAGACAGGCATTACCAATTTGTAGCTCTTCCTTTCGGGTTGGCTACAGCCCAGAGAATCTTTACGAAGGTTCTGGGCTCACTTCTGGCGGTTCTAAGACCGCGAGGCATAGCGGTGGCTCCGTATCTAGACGACATCCTGATACAGGCGTCAAACTTTCAAATTGCCAAGTCTCATACAGAGATAGTTCTGGCATTTCTGAGATCGCACGGGTGGAAAGTGAACGAGTAAAAGAGTTCTCTATCCCCACTCACAAGAGTCTCCTTCTTAGGGACTCTTATAGATTCTGTAGAGATGAAAATTTACCTGACGGAGTCCAGGTTATCAAAGCTTCTAAATGCTTGCCGTATTTTTCAGTGGCTCAGTGTATGGAGGTGATCGGCTTAATGGTAGCGGCAATGGACATAGTGCCATTTGCGCGCCTACATCTCAGACCGCTGCAATTATGCATGCTAAGTCAGTGGAATGGGGATTACACAGATTTGTCCCCTCTGCTAAATCTGGATCAAGAGACCAGAGATTCTCTTCTCTGGTGGTTGTCTCGGGTCCACCTGTCCGAGGGTATGACCTTTCGCAGGCCAGATTGGACAATTGTAACAACAGATGCCAGTCTTCTAGGTTGGGGTGCAGTCTGGAACTCCCTGAAGGCATAGGGATCGTGGACTCAGGAGGAGAAACTCCTTCCGATAAATATTCTGGAGTTAAGAGCAATATTCAATGCTCTTCTGGCTTGGCCTCAGTTAGCAACACTGAGGTTCATCAGATTTCAGTCGGACAATATCACGACTGTGGCTTACATCAACCATCAAGGGGGAACCAGGAGTTCCCAAGCGATGTTAGAAGTTTCAAAAATAATTCGCTGGGCAGAGACTCACTCTTGCCACCTGTCAGCAATCCATATCCCAGGCGCGGAGAACTGGGAGGCGGATTTTCTAAGTCGTCAGACTTTTCACCCGGGGGAGTGGGAACTCCATCCGGAGGTGTTTGCTCAGTTGATTCATCGTTGGGGCAAACCAGAGTTGGATCTCATGGCGTCTCACCAGAACGCCAAGCTTCCTTGTTACGGATCCAGGTCCAGGGACCCAGAAGCGACGCTGATAGATGCTCTAGCAGCGCCTTGGTTCTTCAACCTGGCTTATGTGTTTCCACCGTTTCCTCTGCTCCCTCAACTGATTGCCAAAATCAAATAGGAGAAAGCATTGGTGATTCTAATAGCGCCTGCGTGGCCACGCAGGACCTGGTATGCAGACCTAGTGGACATGTCATCCTTTCCACCATGGACTCTGCCTCTAAGACAGGAACTTCTAATACAAGGTCCTTTCAATCATCCAAATCTAATTTCTCTGAGACTGACTGCATGGAGATTGAACGCTTGATTCTATCAAAGCGTGGCTTCTCTGAGTCAGTCATTGATACCTTTAATACAGGCACGAAAGCCTGTTACCAGGAAAATCTATCACAAGATATGGCGTACATATCTTTACTGGTGTGAATCCAAGAATTACTCATGGAGTAAGGTTAGGATTCCTAGGATATTGTCCTTTCTCCAAGAGGGTTTGGACAAAGGATTATCAGCTAGTTCCTTAAAGGGACAGATTTCTGCTCTGTCTATTCTTTTGCACAAGCGTCTGGCAGAAGTTCCAGACGTCCAGGCATTTTGTCAGGCTTTGGTTAGAATTAAGCCTGTGTTTAAACCTGTTGCTCCCCCATGGAGCTTAAACTTGGTTCTTAAAGTTCTTTCAGGAGTTCCGTTTGAACCCCTTCATTCCATTGATATTAAGCTTTTATCTTGGAAAGTTCTGTTTTTGATGGCTAGTTCCTCGGCTCGGAGAGTCTCTGAGCTATCTGCCTTACAATGTGATTCTCCTTATCTGATTTTTCATGCAGATAAGGTAGTTCTGCGTACCAAACCTGGGTTTTTACCTAAGGTGGTTTCTAACAAGAATATCAATCAAGAGATTGTTGTTCCATCATTGTGTCCTAATCCTTCTTCAAAGAAGGAATGTCTTTTACATAATCTGGACGTAGACCGTGCATTGAAGTTTTACTTACAAGCTACTAAAGATTTTCGTCAAACATCTTCCCTGTTTGTTGTTTATTCTGGACAGAGGAGAGGTCAAAAAGCTTCGGCAACCTCTCTTTCCTTTTGGCTTCGGAGTATTATACGTCTAGCCTATGAGACTGCTGGACAGCAGCCCCCTGAAAGAATTACAGCTCATTCTACTAGAGCTGTGGCTTCCACCTGGGCCTTTAAAAATGAGGCCTCTGTTGAACAGATTTGCAAGGCCGCGACTTGGTCTTCGCTTCACACTTTTTCAAAATTTTACAGATTTGATACTTTTGCTTCTTCGGAGGCTGTTTTTGGGAGAAAGGTTCTTCAGGCAGTGGTTCCTTCCGCTTAATCCCTGCCTTGTCCCTCCCATCATCCGTGTACTTTAGCTTTGGTATTGGTATCCCATAAGTAATGGATGATCCGTGGACTGGATACACTTAACAAGAGAAAACATAATTTATGCTTACCTGATAAATTTATTTCTCTTGTAGTGTATCCAGTCCACGGCCCGCCCTGTCATTTTAAGGCAGGTCTAAAATTGTATTAAACTACAGTCACCACTACACCCTATGCTTTCTCCTTTCTCTGTTTGTTTCGGTCGAATGACTGGATATGGCAGTTAGGGGAGGAGCTATATAGCAGCTCTGCTGTGGGTGATCCTCTTGCAACTTCCTGTTGGGAAGGAGAATATCCCATAAGTAATGGATGATCTGTGGACTGGATACACTACAAGAGAAATAAATTTATCAGGTAAGCATAAATTATGTTTTTTTTATAACATATTTCAAAGTTATGTATATTTCCACTCCCCTTGTACCATGTGATAGCAATCAGCCAATCACAAATGCATATATGTATAGTCTGTGAATTTTTGCACATGCTCAGTAGGATCTGGTGGCTTAAAAATTGTAAATATAAAAGACTGTGCACATTTTTTTTAATGGAAGTAAATTGGAAAGTTGTTTAAAATTACATGCTGTATCTGAGTCATGAAAATTTAATTTAACCTGAGTGTCCCTTTAAATGGCTACTCTGCCATTTACTCATGTTTGTGGCAGGATAGGCCAAAGTGATTAGATTCTATTAAATAGGTACGGACTGTCCTTTTTCAGTGACTTGGCTTCAAAGTTATCTCTTCTAATCAACTGTTATGATACATAACCATTTTTTGCTGCCTATACAGACCTTAAACTGCAAGAATTAACAAGTAGGTTATGGAATCCTTGATTCTCAAGAGTAAACTCTTCTCATGTAATAAAGTGATTTGTTTTTCTGAATTCTCTAACATTTGTAACGGATAAATTGTTTTACATGATTGTATGCGATTTTCAGTAAATGAGAAAATACATTTTCCTTTTTTCTGTTATATATTCTGCTTACTTTAGTTTTCTACAAAATCAACCTGTATATGGGTATATCTGTTCTTCTGCACTTTCATTAACTTTTCCGTGGAAGATTGTTCTTTAACCGTTATGTGCTGCCATTCTCTCAGAATAGGAAAAATTTGTCTATTCCATCCTGGGATCAAAATTTGGTTTTGCATCTTTTTCCTTGGAACCATTTTATAAGATATCTTTAGGTTGCTCGTTTTTAAGACCATTTTATTTGGAGCATTGTTCATAGCAGGAAATATTTTAAGAGCTTGTTTGTGTAACTTCTAACGTTTTCTTTGTTTCTTTTAACCCTTTCATGACATAGGCAATTGTTCAAGTTCTGAACGTAAACGAAACCTTGAATTTCAGCTATATGCCTTTTCAACCATAATTTACCCCTTTCACATTAAGTGCACCCACACTAATTATATATTGTTTTTTAGAGGACAGATAGGGCTTTCTTTTGGCATAAAAGATTTATTTCTCAACTATAATTTTATATAAAAAAAATCAAAGTAAGTGTGAGAAATTAAGAAATTTGAAGCTTTCCAAATGATTTTATTGTGAATATCATCATCCTGATATATGTTACTGCAATAAAACACCCATACTTGTGTTAAGCGATGTCCCATGAGTATAACGATACCCCCCATGTACAGGTTTTCTGAGTTTTCTGGAATTTACAAGGCCCAACATACGGCCTACCCATTTACATAGAAATCTGGCACATTCATTTTCTGGGCTTAAGTTGCCTTTCATACATTATAGCAGCCCAGGAATGAAAATGACCCCATCATGGCATACCATTTACAAAAGTAGACACCCTAGGGTATTCCAAAAGGGCCATGTCACGTCTTTTTGTGAAGCCCCTTAGTCACAACACCTGGCCAAATGTAGTGGTCATTTTTGTTGTATGCGTTTTTTACACAAACACTGCACTTTGGCTGTTTCTGTCATCAAGCTTTTATGTTTTACTGCTATAAAACACACATATTTGTGTTTGTCAATGTCCTACGAGTACAACAGTACCCCCCATGTACAGGTTTCACGGGGTTTACAGGAGTTACTGGGCCAAATATGGGGTCTGCCCATTTCAGTCTTTATGCATGGAAATTTGGCACCTTAATTTTCTGTGCCTATGTCCTCTTTGAGACATTATAGCAGCCCAGGAATGAAAATTACCCCATCATGGCATACCATTTTCAAAAGAAGACACCCTAGGGTATTCCAAAAGGCCCATGTCACATATTTTTGTGAAGCCCCTTAGTCACAACACCTGGCCAAATGTAATGGTGATTTTTTTTGCATGCGTTTTTTGCACAAACACTGCACTTTGGCTGTCTCTGTCATCAACCTTTTATGTTTTGCAGCTATAAAACACACATATTAGTGTTTGTCAAGGTCCTACGAGTAAAACAGTACCCCCCATGTACAGGTTTTATGGGGTTTACAGAAGTTACAGGGCCAAATATGGGGTCTGCCCATTTCAGTTTTTCTGCATGGAAATTTGGCACCTTAATTTTCTGTGCCTATGTCCTCTTTAAGACGTTATAGCAGCCCAGGAATGAAAATTACCCCATCATGGCATACCATTTTCAAAAGAAGACACCCTAGGGTATTTCAAAAGGCCCATGTCACATATTTTTGTGAAGCCCCTTAGTCACAACACCTGGCCAAATGTAATGGTGATTTTTTTTGCATGCGTTTTTTGCACAAACACTGCACTTTGGCTGTCTCTGTCATCAACCTTTTATGTTTTGCTGCTATAAAACACACATATTAGTGTTTGTCAAGGTCCTACGAGTAAAACAGTACCCCCCATGTACAGGTTTTATGGGGTTTACAGAAGTTACAGGGCCAAATATGGGGTCTGCCCATTTCAGTTTTTATGCATGGAAATTTGGCACCTTAATTTTCTGTGCCTATGTCCTCTTTGAGACATTATAGCAGCCCAGGAATGAAAATTACCCCATCATGGCATACCATTTTCAAAAGAAGACACCCTAGGGTATTTCAAAAGGCCCATGTCACATATTTTTGTGAAGCCCCTTAGTCACAACACCTGGCCAAATGTAATGGTGATTTTTTTTGCATGCGTTTTTTGCACAAACACTGCACTTTGGCTATCTCTGTCATCAACCTTTTATGTTTTGCTGCTATAAAACACACATATTAGTGTTTGTCAAGGTCCTACGAGTAAAACAGTACCCCCCATGTACAGGTTTTATGGGGTTTACAGAAGTTACAGGGCCAAATATGGGGTCTGCCCATTTCAGTTTTTATGCATGGAAATTTGGCACCTTAATTTTCTGTGCCTATGTCCTCTTTAAGACGTTATAGCAGCCCAGGAATGAAAATTACCCCATCATGGCATACCATTTTCAAAAGAAGACACCCTAGGGTATTTCAAAAGGCCCATGTCACATATTTTTGTGAAGCCCCTTAGTCACAACCCCTTGTCAAATGTAATGGTGATTTTTTTTGCATGCGTTTTTTGCACAAACACTGCACTTTGGCTGTCTCTGTCATCAACCTTTTATGTTTTGCTGCTATAAAACACACATATTAGTGTTTGTCTAGGTCCTACGAGTAAAACAGTACCCCCCATGTACAGGTTTTATGGGGTTTACAGAAGTTACAGGGCCAAATATGGGGTCTGCCCATTTCAGTTTTTATGCATGGAAATTTGGCACCTTAATTTTCTGTGCCTATGTCCTCTTTGAGACATTATAGCAGCCCAGGAATGAAAATTACCCCATCATGGCATACCATTTTCAAAAGAAGACACCCTAGGGTATTTCAAAAGGCCCATGTCACATATTTTTGTGAAGCCCCTTAGTCACAACACCTGGCCAAATGTAGTGCTCCTTTTTTTTGTATGCGTTTTTTGCACAAACACTGCCCTTTGGCTGTTTCTGTCATCAACCTTTTATGTTTTGCTGCTATAAAACACACATATTTGTGTTTGTCAATGTCCTAAGAGTAAAACAGTACCCCCCATGTACAGGTTTTATGGGGTTTACAGATGTTACAGGGCCAAATATGGGATCTGCCCATTTACATAGAAAATTGGCACATTCATTTTATGGGCCTTTGTCCTCTTTGAGACATTATAGCAGCCCAGGAATGAAAATTACCCCATCGTGGCATACCATTTATAAAAGTAGACAACCCAGGGTATTGAAAAAGGACTATGTTTAGTCTTTGTTTGTAGCCACTTAGTCACAACATCTGGCCAAAGGTAATGTTCATATTTCAGTTTTAGTTTATCACAAAAACACTGCCTTTTTGCTGTTTATATCATCCTTTTATGTTTTACTGCTATAATACACCCATCTTTGTGTTCAGCGATGTCCCATGAGTACAACAATACCCCCTATGTACAGGTTTTCTCCAACATAGGTGTGTCCGGTCCACGGCGTCATCCTTACTTGTGGGATATTCTCTTCCCCAACAGGAAATGGCAAAGAGCCCAGCAAAGCTGGTCACATGATCCCTCCTAGGCTCCGCCTACCCCAGTCATTCTCTTTGCCGTTGTACAGGCAACATCTCCACGGAGATGGCTTAGAGTTTTTTTAGTGTTTAACTGTAGTTTTTATTATTCAATCAAGAGTTTGTTATTTTAAAATAGTGCTGGTATGTACTATTTACTCTGAAACAGAAAAGAGATGAAGATTTCTGTTTGTATGAGGAAAATGATTTTAGCAACCGTTACTAAAATCCATGGCTGTTCCACACAGGACTGTTGAGAGGAATTAACTTCAGTTGGGGGAACAGTGAGCAGTCTTTTGCTGCTTGAGGTATGACACATTCTAACAAGACGATGTAATGCTGGAAGCTGTCATTTTCCCTATGGGATCCGGTAAGCCATTTTTATTCAGACAGTAAATAAGGGCTTCACAAGGGTTTATTAAGACTGTAGACATTTTCTGGGCTAAATCGATCAAATTTACACATATTTAGCCTTGAGGAATCATTTAATCTGGGTATTTTTTGTAAAATAATATCGGCAGGCACTGTTTTAGACACTTTATTCTATAGGGGCTTTCCCTAATCATAGTCAGAGCCTCATTTTCGCGCCGGTATGGCGCACTTGTTTTTGAGAACAGCATGGCATGCAGCTGCATGTGTGTGGAGCTCTGATACATAGAAAAGTCTTTCTGAAGGCATCATTTGGTATCGTATTCCCCTTTGGGCTTGGTTGGGTCTCAGCAAAGCAGATTCCAGGGATTGTAAAGGGGTTAAATATAAAAACGGCTCCGGTTCCGTTATTTTAAGGGTTAAAGCTTCCAAATTTGGTGTGCAATACTTTTAAGGCTTTAAGACACTGTGGTGAAATTTTGGTGAATTTTGAACAATTCCTTCATACTTTTTCGCAATTGCAGTAATAAAGTGTGTTCAGTTTAAAATTTAAAGTGACAGTAACGGTTTTATTTTAAAACGTTTTTTGTGCTTTGTTATCAAGTTTATGCCTGTTTAACATGTCTGAACTACCAGATAGATTGTGTTCTGACTGTGGGGAAGCCAAGGTTCCTTCTCATTTAAATAGATGTGATTTATGTCATAAAAAATTTAGTAAAAATGATGCCCAAGATGATTCCTCAAGTGAGGGGAGTAAGCATGGTACTGCATCATCCCCTCCTTCGTCTACACCAGTCTTGCCCATACAGGAGGCCCCTAGTACATCTAGCGCGCCAATACTCCTTACTATGCAACAATTAACGGCTGTAATGGATAATTCTATCAAAAACATTTTAGCCAATATGCCCACTTATCAGCGAAAGCGCGACTGCTCTGTTTTAGAAAATACTGAAGAGCATGAGGACGCTGATGATATTGTTTCTGAAGGGCCCCTACACCAGTCTGAGGGGGCCAGAGAGGTTTTGTCTGAGGGAGAAATTTCAGATTCAGGAAAAATTTCTCAACAAGCTGAACCTGATGTGATTACTTTTAAATTTAAGTTGGAACATCTCCGCGCTCTGCTTAAGGAGGTGTTATCCAATTTGGATGATTGTGATTATCTGGTCATTCCAGAAACACTATGTAAAATGGACAAGTTCCTAGAGGCCCCGGGGCCCCCCGAAGCTTTTCCTATATCCAAGCGGGTGGCGTACATTGTTAATAAAGAATGGGACAGGCCCGGTATACCTTTCGTACCTCCCCCCATATTTAAAAAATTGTTTCCTATAGTCGACCCCAGAAAGGACTTATGGCAGACAGTCCCCAAGGTCGAGGGGGCGGTTTCTACTCTAAACAAGCGCGCCACTATGCCCATAGATGATAGTTGTGCTTTCCAAGATCCTATGGATAAAAAATTAGAAGGTTTGCTAAAAAAGATGTTTGTTCAGCAAGGTTACCTTCTACAACCAATTGCATGCATTGTCCCTGTCACTACAGCCGCGTGTTTCTGGTTCGATGAGCTAGAAAAGGCGATTATTAGTAATTCTTCTTCTTATGAGGAGATTATGGACAGAATTCGTGCTCTTAAATTGGCTAATTCTTTCACCCTAGACGCCACCTTGCAATTGGCTAGGTTAGCGGCGAAAAATTCTGGGTTTGCTATTGTGGCGCGCAGAGCGCTTTGGTTAAAATCTTGGTCAGCGGATGCGTCTTCCAAGAACAAATTGCTTGACATTCCTTTCAAGGGGAAAACACTGTTTGGCCCTGACTTGAAAGAGATTATCTCTGATATCGCTGGGGGCAAGGGCCACGCCCTTCCTCAGGATAGGTCTTTCAAGGCCAAAAATAAACCGAATTTTCGTCCCTTTCGCAGAAACGGACCAGCCCCAAGTGCTACGTCCTCTAAGCAGGAGGGTAATACTTCTCAAGCCAATCCAGCCTGGAGACCTATGCAAGGCTGGAACAAAGGAAAGCAGGCCAAGAAACCTGCCACTGCTCCCAAGACAGCATGAGATGCGGGCCCCCGATCCGGGACCGGATTTGGTGGGGGGCAGACTCTCTCTCTTCACTCAGGCTTGGGCAAGAGATGTTCTGGATCCTTGGGCGCTAGAAATAGTCTCCCAAGGTTATCTTCTGGAAGTGATTCATCCTGTTCCATTAAGAGAACGAGGGATGGGGTTCTACTCCAATCTGTTCGTAGTTCCCAAAAAAGAGGGAACGTTCAGACCAATCTTAGATCTCAAGATCCTAAACAAGTTTCTCAAGGTTCCATCGTCCAAAATGGAAACCATTCGAACAATCCTTCCATCCAAGAAGGTCAATTCTTGACCACGGTGGATTTAAAGGATGCGTATCTACATATTCCTGTCCACAAGGAACATCATCGGTTCCTAAGGTTCGCATTCCTGGACAAGCATTACCAGTTCGTGGCGCTTCCTTTCGGATTAGCCACTGCTCCAAGGATTTTCTCAAAGGTACTAGGGTCCCTTCTGGCGGTGCTAAGACCAAGGGGCATTGCTGTAGTACCTTACTTGGACGACATTCTGATTCAAGCGTCGTCCCTTCCTCAAGCAAAGGCTCACACGGACATAGTCCTGGCCTTTCTCAGATCTCACGGATGGAAAGTGAACGTGGAAAAGAGTTCTCTATCTCCGTCGACAAGAGTTCCCTTCTTGGGAACAATAATAGACTCCTTAGAAATGAGGATTTTTCTGACAGAGACCAGAAAAACAAAACTTCTAAACTCTTGTCGGATACTTCATTCCGTTCCTCTTCCTTCCATAGCGCAGTGCATGGAAGTGATAGGTTTGATGGTAGCGGCAATGGACATAGTTCCTTTTGCGCGCATTCATCTAAGACCATTACAACTGTGTATGCTCAGTCAGTGGAATGGGGACTATACAGACTTGTCTCCGAAGATACAAGTAAATCAGAGGACCAGAGACTCACTCCGTTGGTGGCTGTCCCTGGACAACCTGTCACAAGGGGTGACCTCCCGCAGACCAGAGTGGGTCATTGTCACGACCGACGCCAGCCTGATGGGCTGGGGCGCGGTCTGGGGATCCCTGAAAGCTCAGGGTCTTTGGTCTCGGGAAGAATCTCTTCTACCGATAAATATTCTGGAACTGAGAGCGATATTCAATGCTCTCAAGGCTTGGCCTCAGCTAGCGAGGGCCAAGTTCATACGGTTTCAATCAGACAACATGACGACTGTTGCGTACATCAACCATCAGGGGGGAACAAGGAGTTCCCTGGCGATGGAAGAAGTGACCAGAATCATTCAATGGGCGGAGACTCGCTCCTGCCACCTGTCTGCAATCCACATCCCAGGAGTGGAAAATTGGGAAGCGGATTTTCTGAGTCGTCAGACATTGCATCCGGGGGAGTGGGAACTCCATCCGGAAATCTTTGCCCAAATCACTCAACTGTGGGGCATTCCAGACATGGATCTGATGGCCTCTCGTCAGAACTTCAAGGTTCCTTGCTACGGGTCCAGATCCAGGGATCCCAAGGCGACTCTAGTAGATGCACTAGTAGCACCTTGGACCTTCAAACTAGCCTATGTATTCCCGCCGTTTCCTCTCATCCCCAGGCTGGTAGCCAG
Source organism: Bombina bombina (assembly GCF_027579735.1). NCBI lineage: Eukaryota > Metazoa > Chordata > Amphibia > Anura > Bombinatoridae > Bombina > Bombina bombina. Next base: position 789,488,988 of record NC_069502.1, on the reverse strand, counting down.
GATCAATCAGGAGAGGGCGTCGGTGATCTTGATAGCTCCTGCGTGGCCACGCAGGACTTGGTATGCAGATCTGGTGAATATGTCATCGGCTCCACCATGGAAGCTACCTTTGAGACGAGACCTTCTTGTTCAAGGTCCGTTCGAACATCCGAATCTGGTCCCACTCCAGCTGACTGCTTGGAGATTGAACGCTTGATCTTATCAAAGCGAGGGTTCTCAGATTCTGTTATTGATACTCTTGTTCAGGCCAGAAAGCCTGTAACTAGAAAAATTTACCACAAAATTTGGAAAAAATATATCTGTTGGTGTGAATCTAAAGGATTCCCTTGGGACAAGGTTAAGATTCCTAAGAGTCTATCCTTCCTTCGAGAAGGATTGGAAAAAGGATTATCTGCAAGTTCCTTGATGGGACAGATTTCTGCCTTGTCTGTGTTACTTCACAAAAAGCTGGCAGCTGTGCCAGATGTTCAAGCCTTTGTTCAGGCTCTGGTTAGAATCAAGCCTGTTTACAAACCTTTGACTCCTCCTTGGAGTCTCAACTTAGTTCTTTCAGTTCTTCAGGGGGTTCCGTTTGAACCCTTACATTCCGTTGATATTAAGTTATTATCTTGGAAAGTTTTGTTTTTGGTTGCAATTTCTTCTGCTAGAAGAGTTTCAGAATTATCTGCTCTGCAGTGTTCTCCTCCTTATCTGGTGTTCCATGCAGATAAGGTGGTTTTACGTACTAACCTGGTTTTCTTCCAAAAGTTGTTTCTAACAAAAACATTAACCAGGAGATAGTCGTGCCTTCTCTGTGTCCGAAACCAGTTTCGAAGAAGGAACGTTTGTTGCACAATTTGGATGTTGTTCGCGCTCTAAAATTCTATTTAGATGCTACAAAGGATTTTAGACAAACATCTTCCTTGTTTGTTGTTTATTCTGGTAAAAGGAGAGGTCAAAAAGCAACTTCTACCTCTCTCTCTTTTTGGATTAAAAGCATCATCAGATTGGCTTACGAGACTGCCGGACGGCAGCCTCCTGAAAGGATCACAGCTCCTTCCACTAGGGCTGTGGCTTCCACATGGGCCTTCAAGAACGAGGCTTCTGTTGATCAGATATGTAGGGCAGCGACTTGGTCTTCACTGCACACTTTTACCAAATTTTACAAGTTTGATACTTTTGCTTCTTCTGAGGCTATTTTTGGGAGAAAGGTTTTGCAAGCCGTGGTGCCTTCCATTTAGGTGACCTGATTTGCTCCCTCCCTTCATCCGTGTCCTAAAGCTTTGGTATTGGTTCCCACAAGTAAGGATGACGCCGTGGACCGGACACACCTATGTTGGAGAAAACAGAATTTATGTTTACCTGATAAATTGCTTTCTCCAACGGTGTGTCCGGTCCACGGCCCGCCCTGGTTTTTTAATCAGGTCTGATAATTTATTTTCTTTAACTACAGTCACCACGGTATCATATGGTTTCTCCTATGCAAATATTCCTCCTTAACGTCGGTCGAATGACTGGGGTAGGCGGAGCCTAGGAGGGATCATGTGACCAGCTTTGCTGGGCTCTTTGCCATTTCCTGTTGGGGAAGAGAATATCCCACAAGTAAGGATGACGCCGTGGACCGGACACACCGTTGGAGAAAGCAATTTATCAGGTAAACATAAATTCTGTTTTATGTGGTTTTAGGAAGTTACAGTGCCCAATATAGGGTCTGCCAATTTGCATGGAAATTGGGCATATTGATTTTATGGACCTTTGTTGCCTTTGAGACAGTAGGGCAGCGCAGGAATGAAAATTACCCCACCATGGCATACCATTTGCAAAAGTAGACAACCCAGGGTATTAAAAAAGGACTATGTTTAGTCTTTTTTTGTAGCCACTTAGTCACAAAACCTGGTCAAATTTAGTGGTCATATTTTTTTATTTGCTTTTTTCACACAGACTTTGCATGTTTTCTATTTAGATCAACATCATTATATTTTTTACTGCTATAATACACCCATATCTGTGTTCAGTGATCTCCCATGAGTGCAACAATACCCCCTATGCACAGGTTTTATGTGGTTTTAGGAAGTTACAGGGCCCAATATAGGGTCTGCATAGAAATTTGGCACATTGATTTTCTGGCCCTATGTTGCCTTTGAGACAGTATGGCAGCCCAGGAATGAAAATTACCCCCCTCATGACATACCATTTGCAAAAGTAGATAACTCAGGATATTCTAAAAGGAGTATTTTAGTTGTTTTGTATAACTTATAATGGCCTTAGAGTGGATGGGCTTAACTTATAAAGGGACAGGACAAGGTCAGGGGATTTATGAAGTTAGGAATACAGAATAATAAAATAAAATAAATTAGGAACACATACAGATTGCTTTCAAATTAAAAGTTTAACTCTGTGTGATATATTCGAAAGCAATCAGTGATACAGAGGCCAGGTTGAGAGGGGCAGTCAGGGCAATGGTAACTAGAATCCCTCCTCCCTCCTTTTTTATAGCAGACTCTGCATCTTTTCTGGGGTGTTAATTTGCAGGCAGTGGGGGGGATCCTAGTGGGAAAATGCCTGCCACAGAGTCGCTCAACATTTTCAGATTGAACAGTGGGAGGATTAGGGGTCTGGTTAAACAAAATATCAGATGTTACATTTAACACAAATTCCAAAAAAGTATAAGTTTTCCCTGTGCCTGTTTTTTTGTACAGCACATATGCATTATATACTGCGATCTGCATAATATAAAAGGCTACTTTTTTGTACCAAGTTCTAGTTTTTCTTTGAATTAGATATGGCTGCAGGCACCGGTCAGCTAAATCTACCCCCCCCATGTTTTTGTTGTACTCCACAATGCACTTTGGCTTTCGGATCTGTGCAGATCTTCCCTTCACAGACACTGGCACTGTAGCTTCATCGTGCATTGTGGAGAGCATGTACACATCTTTTTTATCAGTGTACCGAAGGGCCAGTAGCTCATTGTGGCGTAAAGCTGACGTTGTGCCCCTACTTTTTTTTCCATATGTCAGCTTCTGGGGGAAACCTTTGCGATTTTTTCTTGTTGTGCCACAGGCCACGGTTTCAAAATAAAACAAAAATTTTAATAGCTCTGTGCTGGTGTAAAAATTATCGAGCCACAAATGGTACCCTTTATTTAGCAGGGGTAGTAGGAGATCCCACACAATTTTCCCACTTGTGCCAACTGAATCTGGGCAGCCAGGTGGATCCAAGTGGCTATCCTTTCCCTGGTAGATGCGAAATGCCCAGGTATACCCAGTACTGCATTCACAGAGCTTATAAAATTTTACCCCATAGCGGGACCTCTTGGATGGTATATATTGCTTGAAAAGCAATCTCCCCTTAAATTTCATGAGGGACTCATCAATGCAAATGTCCTGCTCAGGTATGTAAACTTCTTTAAATTTTTGGGACAGGTGGCTTATCAGGGGCCTTAGTTTATATAACCTGTCATGCAGGGGGTCATTTTTGGGGGGGCACTTGGTATTATCATTAAAATGGAGAAACCGCAGCAATTGTTCATATCTGTCCCTCTTCATAACCCCTGGAAAAAGAGGGGTAGCCAGGATGGGGTTCTGGCTCCAGTATGAACGAATGCTGGGTTTCTTCACAATCCCCATTATTAATGTCAGGGCCCAAAACTTTTTAATCTCTGGTATGTCAGTGGGATGCCAGGTATTTTTTCTGACATACAGAGATTGGGGATTTTTGGACAGATACTGGCTGGCATATAAATTTGTTTGAGCAACTATATGCTCAAACATAGCATCTGTCAGAATCAGTGACATATAGTTTATTGGCTCACATACTGGAACATCACTTGTTATGCCAGGAGTCTCAGTAAATTCTGGCATTTCTGGGGCAGTGAAATTTGGGGGTATCCAATTTTGGTCATTTGTGCGACGCCTCCTTTTAGGTGGCGGGCAGGGAGCACCAGCATCAGATGTATCACTCAGGGGCTCTATATCTGATGCCGTAAGGGTTGCGCTGTCAGACAGAGCAGAGAGGGTTTCACTCCCTGAATCTGCGGCAAGAATGGCATAAGCCTCTTCTGCTGAATAGCGTGCCATAAGGGATTTTTTTCAGTACAAAGTACCACTTCACCACCACCAATTACCACTTCACCTTCCCCAAAATCCCACTAAACCACCCCAATTACCACCTCCCAATTACCACCCACCTATTCCCACCCACCCTATTCCCTTTTTTTTTTTTTTTTTTAAATTATGATTTTTTCTTTATATATATATTTTTTTTTTTTTTATAAACTAAAAAAAAAAAGGAACTGGGAAGGGTAGTGATTGGGAACAGCAGGGAAGGGGTTAATAATAACTAAAGATCCCCACAAATAAACTTTTGGACACTGATCAAAGCCCTGACAGGCTGATCACTGTGATATTAGGCTGATCACAGTAGCAGCTCAGTGATCAGCAGCAAAAACAATATATATATATATTTGTAACCCCCACAAATAAACCCCCAACGCTTTTGATCAACACTGATCAAAGCCCTAACAGGCTAAGCAAGTTATATTAGGCTGATCACAGTAGCAGCTCTGTGATCAGCAGCAAAAAAAATATATATATTGTTTGTAACTATATTTTTTCTCCCTCTCTAGCTTTCTGCAGCACACACCAACACTAAACTGTCTTCCTCTCTCTCTCAGATCGCACTGAGAGCAGAGAGGAAGCGGATACACTTGTAACAGCCAATGATTCCACTCATTGGCTGCTACAGTGTTACAGGGGACAATCGATACACCCCCTCCATGCTGATTGGATCCTGGGGGAGTGCCAGAGGTGCTAGGCACATCCCCCAACCGGATCCACAACAAACAAAATAACGGAGGGGGCACAGGAGCTGAAAACCGTTATGCCGTTCTATTCCGTCATAACGGCTCTAAAGCCCAGTGTAATTATGACGGAATGGAACGGCATAACGGCGTTAAAAGGTTAAAGGTTGTATATTACTGAAAGATTCAATTCAATATAGTGTGGTTTCTTATTTTTTTTTGTCTGAATCCAGAAACAATTATTTCACCATAGGCTTAAAATGTACAAGCATTCAAGTATTAATTTGAAGCTAGCAATATGCCTAAAGACCAATTATCTTTATCAAGAAACTTACAAGTCACTGCTTGCAACCTGGGTACAAATCTTCACCTGTTCTCCACAGTTTAAATTTGCATATACAGAAGTATAAGAACCTCATATCAAATATCTAATGCAATATTCTTCTGAAGCAACATTTATAATTAGGCCAAGTATCATCTTTTTGTTCTCCAGAAAGGATCAGAAAGATTAGGCTAATTAGAATTTATTCTGCAATCCTTATGGCTAAATAGCTTAGGATAAAGTACCTTTACCTTTTAAGAACTGAACTTATTTTATTAGGGACCTTTTGGCTTTACTTTGAGGGCTTGGCATCATGAAGTTTGTCTCCAAAAGTACTTTTTGGTTAACAGTTGTTATGCACTGTACTTCAAATTCATTTTGGAGTGTTTACTTTTTAACTTACCCATGGCTTCATTTGGATAGATATATGACTGCCCCACCAGTACTAAATATGGTACTTTTAGGTAAGGAACCAGATGGTTCCTTACTTAATTATACATAAAATCACCACATGGGGGATGATTCTATAGAAAGGAAAGCAGCTACTTCCCAATCCTAGGAAAAGCTTAAGCAGCCATGACACTATATATACATACTGGTTGTAGACATGTTTCTGTTAACAAAATTAAAATGACATTATTAAATTAAGTAATTTTGTATGTATTTCTTTCATGTAATTGGCAAGAGTCCATGAGCTAGTGACGTATGGGATATACATTCCTACCAGGAGGGGCAAAGTTTCCCAAACCTCAAAATGCCTATAAATACACCCCCCACAATTCAGTTTTACAAACTTTGCCTCCTATGGAGGTGGTGAAGTAAGTTTTTGTGCTAGATTTCTACGTTGATATGCGCTTTGCAGCAGGCTGAAGCCCGGTTTTCCTCTCAGAGTGCAGTGAATGACAGAGGGATGTGAAGGGAATATTGTCTATTGAATGCCATGGTCATCCTATCGGGGATCTATTTCATAGGTTCTCTGTTATCGGTCGTAGAGATCTCCTCTCCTACCTCCCTTTTCTGATCGACGATATACTCTTATATACCATTACCTCTACTGATTCTTGTTTCAGTACTGGTTTGGCTATCTACTATATGTAGATGAGTGTCTTTTGGTAAGTATGTCTTATTTTATTTATGACACTCTCAGCTATGGTTTGGCACTTTATATGTAAAGTTCTAAATATATGTTTCGTTCATGTAATTAGCAAGAGTCCATGAGCTAGTGACGTATGGGATATACATTCCTACCAGGAGGGGCAAAGTTTCCCAAACCTCAAAATGCCCATAAATACACCCCTCACCACACCCACAAATCAGTTTTACAAACTTTGCCTCCCTTGGAGGTGGTGAAGTAAGTTTGTGCTAGATTCTTCGTTGATATGCTCTTCGCAGCAGGCTGGAGCCCGGTTTTCCTCTCAGTGTGCAGTGAATGTCAGAGGGATGTGAAGAGAGTATTGCCTATTTGAATTCAATGATCTCCTTCTACGGGATCTATTTCATAGGTTCTCTGTTATCGGTCGTAGAGATTCATCTCTTACCTCCCTTTTCAGATCGACGATATACTCTTATATATACCATTACCTCTACTGATTCTCGTTTCAGTACTGGTTTGGCTATCTACTACATGTAGAGGAGTGTCCTGGGGTAAGTAAGTCTTATTTTCTGTGACACTCTAAGCTATGGTTGGTACTTTTATATAAAGTTCTAAATATATGTGTTCAAACATTTATTTGCCTTGATTCAGGATGTTCAATATTCCTTATTTCAGACAGTCAGTTTCATTATTTGGGATAATGCATTTGAATATTAAATTTTTCTTACCTTAAAAAATTTGACTTTTTTCCTGTGGGCTGTTAGGCTCGCGGGGGCTGAAAATGCTTCATTTTATTGCGTCATTCTTGGCACAGACTTTTTTGGCGCAAAAAAAATTTTTCCTTGTCATTTCCGGCGTCATACGTGTCACCGGAAGTTGTTTTGTATTTGCGTCCTTTTTTTGACGTTTTTTGCACCAAAGATGTCGGCGTCGCCGGATGTGGCGTCATTTTTTGGCGCCAAAGCATTTAGGCGCCAAATAATGTGGGCGTCTTTTTTGGCGCTAAAAAATATGGGCGTCATTATTGTCTCCACATTATTTAAGTCTCATTGTTTATTTGCTTCTGGTTGCTAGAAGCTTGTTTATTGGCATTCTTTCCCATTCCTGAAACTGTCATTTAAGGAATTTGATAAATTTTGCTTTATATGTTGTTTTTTCTATTACATATTGCAAGATGTCTCAGGTTGACCCTGAATCAGAAGCTACTTCTGGAAATTCGCTGCCTGATGCTGGATCTACCAAAGTTAAGTGTATTTGTTGTAAACTTGTGGTAACTGTCCCTCCAGCTGTTGTTTGTGATAAATGTCATGATAAACTTGCTAATGCAGAGAATATTTCCTTTAGTAATGTTCCATTACCTGTTGCTGTTCCTTCAACATCTAATGCTCAGGGTGTTCCTGTTAACATAAGAGATTTTGTTTCTAAATCTATTAAGAAGGCTATGTCTGTTATTCCTCCTTCCAGTAAACGTAAAAGGTCTTTTAAAACTTCTCATTTTTCAGATGAATTTTTAAATGAACATCACCATTCTGATTCTGTTTCTGATGATAATTACTCTGGTTCAGAGGAGTCTGTTTCAGAGATTGATACTGATCTTCATATTTATTTAAAATGGAATTTATTCGTTCTTTACTTAAAGAAGTCTTAATTGCATTAGAAATAGAGGAATCTGGTCCTCTTGATACTAAATCTAAACGTTTAAATACGGTTTTTAAACCTCCTGTGGTTATTCCGGAGGTTTTTCCTGTCCCTGATGCTATTTCTGAAGTAATTTCCAGGGAATGGAATAATCTGGGTAATTCTTTTACTCCTTCTAAAAGGTTTAAGAAATTGTATCCTGTGCCATCTGACAGATTAGAGTTTTGGGACAAAATCCCTAAAATTGATGGGGCTATCTCTACTCTTGCTAAACGTACTACTATTCCTACGGCAGATAGTACTTCCTTTAAGGATCCATTAGATAGGAAGATTGAATCCTTTCTAAGAAAAGCCTATTTATGTTCAGGTAATCTTCTTAGACCTGCTATATCTTTGGCAGATGTTGCTGCAGCTTCAACTTTCTGGTTAGAGGCTTTAGCACAACAAGTAACAGATCATAATTCTCATAGCATTGTTAAACTTCTTCAACATGCTAATAACTTTATTTGTGATGCCATCTTTGATATCATTAGAGTTGATATCAGGTATATGTCTTTAGCTATTTTAGCTAGAAGAGCTTTATGGCTTAAAACTTGGAATGCTGATATGTCTTCTAAGTCAACTTTGCTTTCCCTCTCTTTCCAAGGTAATAAATTGTTTGGTTCACAGTTGGATTCTATTATTTCAACTGTTACTGGGGGGAAAGGAACTTTTTTACCGCAGGATAAAAAATCTAAAGGTAAATATAGGGCTGCTAATCGTTTTCATTCCTTTCGTCAGAATAAGGAGCAAAAGCCAGATCCTTCCTCTACAGGAACAGTTTCTGTTTGGAAACCATCTCCGGTCTGGAATAAATCCAAACCTTTTAGAACGTCAAAACAAGCTCCCAAGTCCACATGAAGGTGCGGCCCTCATTCCAGCCCAGCTGGTAGGGGGCAGATTACGATTTTTCAAAGAAATTTGGATCAATTCGATTCACAGTCTTTGGATTCAGAACATTGTCTCACAAGGGTACAGAATAGGTTTCAAGATAAGGCCTCCTGCAAGAAGATTTTTTCTTTCTCGCGTTCCAATACATCCAGTGAAAGCTCAAGCGTTTCTGAAATGTGTTTCAGATCTAGAGTTGGCTGGAGTAATTGTGCCAGTTCCAGTTCTGGAACAGGGGCTGGGTTTTTACTCAAATCTATTTATCGTGCCAAAGAAGGAGAATTCCTTCAGACCAGTTCTGGATTTAAAAATATTGAATCGTTATGTAAGGATAACAACATTCAAAATGGTAACTATAAGGACTATTCTACCTTTTGTTCAGCAAGGGCATTATATGTCCACAATCGATTTGCAGGATGCATATCTGCATATTCCGATTCATCCAGATCACTATCTGTTTCTGAGATTCTCTTTTCTAGACAAGCATTACCAATTTGTGGCTCTGCCATTCGGCCTAGCAACAGCTCCAAGGATTTTTACAAAGGTTCTCGGTGCCCTGCTATCTGTAATCAGAGAACAGGGTATTGTGGTATTTCCTTATTTGGACGATATCTTGGTACTTGCTCAGTCTTCACATTTAGCAGAATCTCATACGAATCGTCTTGTATCGTTTTTTCAAGAACATGGTTGGAGGATCAATTTACCAAAAAGTTAATTGATTCCTCAGACAAGGGTAACCTTTTTAGGTTTCCAGATAGATTCAGTGTCCATGACTCTGTCTCTAACGGACAAAAGACGTCTGAAGTTGGTTTCAGCCTGTCGAAACCTTCAGTCTCAATCATTCCCTTCAGTAGCCTTATGCATGGAAATTCTAGGTCTTATGACTGCTGCATCGGACGCAATCCCCTTTGCTCGTTTTCACATGCGACCTCTTCAGCTCTGTATGCTGAACCAGTGGTGCAGGGATTATACAAAGATATCACAGTTAATATCTCTAAATCCGATTGTTCGACACTCTTTGACGTGGTGGACAGACCACCATCGTCTAGTTCAGGGGGCTTCTTTTGTTCTTCCATCCTGGACTGTGATCTCAACAGATGCGAGTCTGACAGGTTGGGGAGCTGTATGGGGGTCTCTGACAGCGCAGGGGGTTTGGATATCTCAGGAGGCGAGATTACCAATCAATATTTTGGAACTCTGTGCGATTTTCAGAGCTCTTCAGTCGTGGCCTCTTCTGAAGAGAGAATCGTTCATTTGTTTTCAGACGGACAATGTCACAACCGTGGCATATGTCAATCATCAAGGAGGGACTCACAGTCCTCTGGCCATGAAAGAAGTATCTCGAATACTTGTATGGGCGGAATCCAGCTCCTGTCTAATTTCTGCTGTTCACATCCCAGGTATAAACAATTGGGAAGCGGATTATCTCAGCTGCCAGACGTTACATCCGGGCGAATGGTCTTTTTACCCAGAAGTTTTTCTTCAGATTGTTCAAATCTGGGGACTTCCAGAAATAGATCTGATGGCTTCTCATCTAAACAAGAAGCTTCCCAGGTATCTGTCCAAATCCAGGGATCCTCAGGCGGAGGCAGTGGATGCATTGTCACTTCCTTGGAAGTATCATCCTGCTTATATCTTTCCGCCTCTAGTTCTTCTTCCAAGAGTGATCTCCAAGATTCTAAAGGAGCGTTCGTTTGTTCTGCTGGTGGCTCCAGCATGGCCTCACAGGTTTTGGTATGTGGATCTTGTTCGGATGGCCACTTGCCAACCTTGGACTCTTCCGTTAAGACCAGACCTTCTATCGCAAGGTTCTTTTTTCCATCAGGATCTCAAATCATTAAATTTGAAGGTATGGAGATTGAACGCTTGATTCTCAGTCATAGAGGTTTCTCTGACTCTGTAATTAATACTATGTTGCAGGCTCGTAAATCTGTGTCTAGGAAGATATATTATCGAGTCTGGAAGACTTACATTGCTTGGTGTTCTTCTCATCATTTTTCTTGGCATTCTTTTAGAATTCCTAGAATTTTACAGTTTCTCCAGGATGGTCTGGATAAAGGCTTGTCTGCAAGTTCCTTGAAAGGACAAATTTCTGCTCTCTCTGTGCTGTTTCACAGAAAGATTGCTAATCTTCCTGATATTCATTGTTTTGTACAGGCTTTGGTTCGTATTAAACCTGTCATTAAGTCAATTTCTCCTCCTTGGAGTTTGAATTTGGTTTTGAGGGCTCTTCAAGCTCCTCCGTTTGAACCTATGCATTCGCTGGATATTAAATTACTTTCTTGGAAAGTTTTGTTTCTTTTGGCCATCTCTTCTGCTAGAAGAGTTTCTGAATTATCTGCTCTTTCTCGTGAGTCTCCTTTTCTGATTTTTCATCAGGATAAGGCGGTGTTGCGAACATCATTTAAATTTTTACCTAAGGTTGTGAATTCTAACAACATTAGTAGATAAATTGTGGTTCCTTCATTATGTCCTAATCCTAAGAATTCTAAGGAAAGATTGTTGCATTCTTTGGATGTAGTTAGAGCTTTGAAATATTATATTGAAGCTACTAAAGATTTCCGAAAGACTTCTAGTCTATTTGTTATCTTTTCCGGTTCCAGGAAAGGCCAGAAGGCTTCTGCCGTTTCTCTGGCATCTTGGTTAAAGTCTTTGATTCATCATGCTTATGTTGAGTCAGGTAAAACTCCGCCTCAAAGAATTACAGCTCATTCTACTAGGTCAGTTTCTACTTCCTGGGCGTTTAGGAATGAAGCTTCAGTTGATCAAATTTGCAAAGCAGCTACTTGGTCTTCTTTGCATACTTTTACTAAATTCTACCATTTTGATGTGTTTTCTTCTTCTGAAGCAGTTTTTGGTAGAAAAGTACTTCAGGCAGCTGTTTCAGTTTGATTCTTCTGCTTATAGTTTCAATTTGTTTCACTTTTCTGGGTTGTGGATTATTTTTCAGCGGAATTGGATGTCTTTATTTTATCCCTCCCTCTCTAGTGACTCTTGCATGGAAGTTCCACATCTTGGGTATTTATATCCCATACGTCACTAGCTCATGGACTCTTGCTAATTACATGAAAGAAAACATAATTTATGTAAGAACTTACCTGATAAATTCATTTCTTTCATATTAGCAAGAGTCCATGAGGCCCACCCTTTTTATGGTGGTTATGATTTTTTTGTATAAAGCACAATTATTCCAATTCCTTATTTTTTATGCTTTCACACTTTTTTCTTATCACCCCACTTCTTGGCTATTCGTTAAACTGATTTGTGGGTGTGGTGAGGGGTGTATTTATGGGCATTTTGAGGTTTGGGAAACTTTGCCCCTCCTGGTAGGAATGTATATCCCATACGTCACTAGCTCATGGACTCTTGCTAATATGAAAGAAATGAATTTATCAGGTAAGTTCTTACATAAATTATGTTTTTATACTTATATTTGCCATGATTCAGGTTAATCAGTATATTTCCTTCATTCAGACTGTCAGTTTCATTTTTTGGGAAATGCATATGAATACATTTTTTTCTTACCTGAAAATTTTTCAAATTGACTTTCTTTCTAAATTGCGGGCTGTTAGGCTCGCGAGTGCAAAAAATGCTAGAATTTATTGCGTCATTTTTGGCGCGAAAATTAAGTTTGCTGACATTCATGACGTCATTTCCGACGTCGTATTTGACGCCGAGAGTTTTCACGTAGTTGCGTCATCTATGACGCTCATGTTTGTTGCAGATGTTTTTGGCGCCAAAAAATTTGTCAATTGTGGGCGTCATACTTGGCGCCAGTTTTTTTTACATTATTTAAGTCTCAGATTCTTTTTGCTTCTGGTTCCTAGAGGCTTGTTCTGTTTGCATTTTTTCCCATTCCTGAAACTGTCATTTAAGGAATTTGATAATTTTGCTTTATATGTTGTTTTTTCTATTACATATTGCAAGATGTCGGAATCTGACCCTGTATCAGAATCTACTTCTGGAAAGCTGCTGCCTGATGTCGGTTCTACCAAAGCTAAGTGCATTTGTTGTAAACTTGTGGTAACTGTTCCTCCGGCTGTAGTTTGTGTTAGTTGTCATGATAAACTTTCAAAAGCTGATAATATTTCCATTAGTAGTAGTCCATTACCTGTTGTTGTTCCTTCAACATCTAATGTTCAAGATATTCCTGTTAATGTAAGAATTTGTTTCTAATTCTATTCAGAAGGCTCTGTCTGTTATACCACCTTCTAATAAACGTAAAAGGTCTTTTAAAACTTCTCATAAATCAGATGAATTTTTAAATGACCGCCAACATTCTGATTTATCTATCTCTGATGAGGATCTATCTGGTTCAGAAGATTCTGCCTCAGATATTGACACTGACAAATCTTCATATTTATTTAAGATGGAGTTTATTCGTTCTTTACTAAAATAGGTGTTAATTGCATTAGATATGGAGGAGTCTTTAAACCTCATGTAGTTATTTCAGAGGTTTTTCCAGTTCCTGATGCTATTTCAGATGTAATTTCTAGGGAATGGAATAGTTTGGGTACTTCATTTACTCCTTCTTTAAGGTTTAAGAGACTGTACCCTTTGCCAGCTGATAGATTGGAGTTTTGGGAAAAAATCCCCAAAGTTGATGGGGCATTCTCTACTCTTGCTAAACGTACTACTATTCCTACGGCTGATAGTACTTCTTTTACAGATCCTTTAGATAGGAAGCTTGAATCCTTTCTAAGGAAGGCTTATTTATGTTCAGGTAATCTTCTTAGGCCTGCTATTTCTTTGGCTGATGTTGCTGCAGCTTCAACTTTTTGGTTGGAGGCTTTAGCGCAACAAGTACCAGACCATAATGTGTATAGCATTGTTAAGCTTCTTCAACATGCTAATAATTTCATTTGTGATCCCATTTTTGATATCATTAGAATTGATGTCAGGTATATGTCTTTAGCTATTTTAGCTAGAAGAGCTTTATGGCTTAAATCTTGGAATGCTGATATGACTTCTAAGTCAACGTTGCTATCTCTTTCTTTCCAAGGTAATACATTATTTGGTTCTCAGTTGGATTCTATTATTTCAACTGTCACTGGGGGGAAGGGAGCTTTTTTGCCTCAGGATAAAAAAATCTAAGGGTAAATTTAGGGCTGCTAACAGTTTTCGTTCCTTTCATCAGAATAAGGAACAGAAGCCTGACCCTTCCCCTAAAGGAACGGTTTCCAATTGGAAGCCTTCTCCAGTCTGGAATAAATCCAAGCCTTTTAGAAAATCAAAACCAGCCCCCAAGTCCGCATGAAGGTGCGGCCCTCATTCCAGCACAGCTGGTAGGGGGCAGATTACGATTTTTCAAAGATGTTTGGATCAGTTCAATTCAAAATCATTGGAGTCAGAACATTGTTTCTCAAGGGTACAGAATAGGTTTCAAGGTAAGACCGCCTGTGAGAAGGTTCTTTCTCTCAAGCATTCCAATAATGTGTTTCAGACCTGGAGTCATCTGGGGTAATTGTGCCAGTTCCATATCTGGAACGGGGTCTGGGGTTTTATTCAAATCTGTTCATTGTACCAAAGAAAGAGAATTCTTTCAGACCAGTTCTGGATCTAAAAATTTTGAATAGTTATGTAAGGATACCAACATTCAAAATGGTGACTATAAGGACTATTCTGCCTTTTGTTCAGCAAGGGCATTATATGTCCACAATAGACTTACAGGATGCATATCTTCATATTCCAATTCATCCAGATCACTATCAGTTCCTGAGATTCTCTTTTCTAGACAAGCATTACCAGTTTGTTGCTCTTCCTTTTGGCCTAGCAACAGCTCCAAGGATTTTCTCAAAGGTTCTCGGTGCCCTTCTCTCTGTAATCAGAGAGCGGGGTATTGTGGTGTTTCCTTATTTGGACGATAACTTGGTACTTGCTCAGTCTTTACATTCTGCAGAATCTCACACGAATCAACTTGGGTTGTTTCTTCAAAAACATGGTTGGAGGATCAATTTACCAAAAAGTTCCTTGATTCCTCAGACAAGGGTAACCTTTTTGGGATTCCAAATAGATTCAGTATCCATGACTTTGTCTCTAACAGACAAAAGACGTCTGAAATTGGTTTCAGCTTGTCGGAACCTTCAGTCTCGGTTATTCCCTTCAGTAGCTATGTGCATGGAAGTTTTAGGTCTCATGACTGCAGCATCGGACGCGATCCCTTTTGCTCGTTTTCACATGAGACCTCTTCAGCTTTGTATGCTGAACCTTTGGTGCAGGGATTATACAATACTCGACTATCTCTGACTTGGTGGTTAAATTACCACCGTTTAGTTCAAGGGACCTCTTTTGTTTGTCCAACCTGGACTGTGATTTCAACAGATGAGAGTCTTTCAGGTTGGGGAGCTGTCTGGGGAGACAGGCGAGATTACCAATCAATATTTTGGAACTCCGTGTGATTTTCAGAGCTCTTCAGTTCTGGCCTCTTCTGAAGAGAGAATCGTTTATTTGTTTTCAGACAGACAACAGGAAACTTCCCAGGTATCTGTCCAGATCCAGGGATCCTCATGCGGACGCAGTGGATGCGTTGTCACTTCCTTGGAATTATCAACCTGCTTTTATCTTTCCGCCTCTAGTTCTTCTTCCAAGAGTGATTTCCAAAATCGTAATGGAACGTTCGTTTGTTCTGCTGGTGGCTCCAGCATGGCCACACAGGTTTTTGTATGCGGATATTGTTCGGATGTCCAGTTGCCAACCTTGGCCACTTCCATTAAGGTCAGGCCTTCTATCTCGAGGTCCGTTTTTCCATCAGGATCTCAAATCATTACATTTGAAGGTATGGAGATTGAACGCTTAGGGCTTAGTCATAGAGGTTTCTCTGACTCAGTGATCAATACTATGTTGCAGGCTCGTAAATCTGTGTCTAGAAAGATTTATTACCGAGTTTGGAAGACTGACATTTCTTGGTGTTCCTCTCATAAGTTCTCTTGGCATTCTTTTAGAATTCCTAGAATTTTACAGTTTCTTCAGGATGGTTTGGATAAGAGTTTGTCGGCAAGTTCCTTGAAAGGACAAATCTCTGCTCTTTCTGTTCTGTTTCACAGAAAAATTGCTAATCTTCCTGACATTCATTGTTTTGTACAGGCTTTGGTTCGTATCAAGCCTGTCATTAAGTCAATCTCTCCTCCTTGGAGTCTTAATTTGGTTTTGAGAGCTTTACAGGCTCCTCCGTTTGAGCCTATGCATTCTCTGGATATTAAGTTACTTTCTTGGAAAGTATTGTTTCTTTTGGCTATCTCTTCTGCTAGAAGAGTTTCTGAATTATCTGCTCTATCTTGTGAATCTCCTTTTCTGATTTTTCATCAGGATAAGGCGGTTTTGCGGACTTCATTTAAATTTTTACCTAAGGTTGTGAATTCCAACAACATTAGTAGAGAAGTTGTTGTCCCTTCGTTGTGTCCTAATCCTAAGAATTCTTTGGAAAGATCTTTGCATTCTTTGGATGTGGTAAGAGCTTTGAAATATTATGTTGAAGCTACTAAAGATTTCAGAAAGACTTCTAGTCTATTTGTTATCTTTTCTGGTCCTAAGAAAGGTTAGAAAGCTTCTGCTATTTCTTTGGCTTCTTGGTTAAAAGTTATGATTCATCATGCTTATGTGGAGTCGGGTAAATCCCCGCCTCAGAGGATTATGGCTCATTCTACTAGGTCAGTTTCTACTTCCTGGGCTTTTAAGAATGAAGCTTCTGTTGATCAGATTTGCAAAGCAGCAACTTGGTCTTCTTTGCATACTTTTACTAAATTCTACCATTTTGATGTTTTCTCTTCTTCAGAAGCAGTTTTTGGTAGGAAAGTTCTTCTGGCAGCTGTTTCAGTTTGATTCTTCTGCTTATATTTTTTTTAAGCGGAATTGGCTGTCTTTATTTTTATCCCTCCCTCTCTAGTGACTCTTGCGTGGAGTTCCACATCTTGGGTATTTGCTATCCCATACGTCACTAGCTCATGGACTCTTGCCAATTACATGAAAGAAAACATAATTTATGTAAGAACTTACCTGATAAATTAATTTCTTTCATATTAACAAGAGTCCATGAGGCCCACCCTTTTTATGGTGGTTATGATTTTTTTGTATAAAGCACAATTATTCCGATTCCTTGTTGATGCTTTCGCTCCTTTCTTATCACCCCACTTCTTGGCTATTCGTTAAACTGAATTGTGAGTGTGGTGGGGGGTGTATTTATAGGCATTTTGATGTTTGGGAAGCTTTGCACCTCCTGGTAGGAATGTATATCCCATACGTCACTAGCTCATGGACTCTTGCCAATATGAAAGAAATTAATTTATCAGGTAAGTTCTTACATAAATTATGTTTTTATAATAATGATTACAATGATCATATATACAACAATAATTCATTTTCACATAAAGCAAAACCGTTATTTTTTTTTTATATTTTTCCTTAAATCAATTTTCTAGCCTTACTAGCCTTTGATTGATTTGATTCGTAATAAATTGCAAAGCGAAGTGTATATCACTAAAAATATATTATTTTTTTCCTTTCAGCTGGTAGCACATTTTGTCTGCAGGCTTCTCATACCCTTTGGACCTGCCTAACTGCATGCTGGTCTGATCAGATCTTTTTACCTTTACTTGCCCATCGGTTTTGGAAACTAACACTGCAAATGCTCTCTCGTTACTGTCTGTTTATTAAAGAGGTAAGAAAACAGTGATATTTGCTGTCCTTTCAGACAGTGTCTTTTTGCAGGAATGGAACAGATACACTGCAGTTAAAGGGACACTGAACCCAAATTTTTTCTTTAATGATTCAGATAGAGCATGCAATTTTAAGCAACTTTCTAATTTACTCCTTTTATCAATTTGTCTTCATTCTCTTGCTATCTTTATTTGAAAAGCAAGAAAGTAAGTTTAGAAGCCGGCCCATTTTTGGATCACAACCTTGGTTGTCCTTGCTGATTAGACAGCACCAATAAGAAGTGCTGTCCAGGGTCTGAACCAAAAAATGACTGGCTCCTTAGCTTAGATACCTACTTTTTCAAATAACGATAGCAAGACAACGAAGAAACATTGATAATAGGAGAAAATTAGAAAGTTGCTTAAAATTGCATGCTCTATTTGAATTATGGAAGAACAAATTTGGGTTTAGTATCCCTTTAATAAAAAAAAACAATCTGACGTTTATTTTTCTGAGAGCCGAATAGTTATTATGTACAAATACAATATCAAATCTTTTCTACAACAGCTATGCAGACTTATACTATATGTCATTTCTAGTAACATCTAATTCAAGTTGGCCTCTTTGACACCAATAGTTTGACTTATGCAACCTATCCAAAATAATGTTCTGAAAATGTGTCATTTCAGATTTAATCACTGAGTCGTTTTTATGACTCTTTATGTTGGAGGCCACATTTACAGAACCGTCAGACAGAGAATATTCTAGAAGAATCGCAATGGGAGGTTATCACAACAATATGGGATAGATTACAAGTGTAACACAAATTTTGCGGGCGTGCAATAAATAACCAGCCATTACAAGTGGCTGGTTATCGCTACCGCGATTAGCGCTCAGAAAATTAACCAGAGATCAGATCTCTGGTTAAGTTTCTAAAAGTGCCCCAAATGCCCCCTAAATAAAGGGTCTTTTAGTAAAAAAAAACTACTGCCCTCTAAGCAGTATTTAGGGGTTAAAAGTGTCGGTTGTGGGGGGTGTTAGAAAAAGTGTCTTTACATTGTGGTCTATGGGGACTGTGTCTTCCCAGTAAATATATAGGTAAATGCTTATATACAAATATATTTGTATTAATATGTGTATATATTAACACATAAATATATATGTATATATTCATATATATTTAAAGTTGCTGCCCAATGCTGCTCGACTTGCCCCTCTTCGCTGCGCTTAGGTTCTGTGCCGTGCATGACAGCATCAGAACAAGGCTTCCATTGGAGCCTATGGAAGTGCTCGCTCGTGAGCGCAGTTCTTCCATGAAGCTGCACCCAGGTGGTAAATCGCCATAGAACAGGCTAACAATGGTATTGAGCTGGTTGTTCGTTCCTGTGAGTGTGCTTCTCTCTGTGTGTATTTAGTCTCCCTAAGGGCAAAAGGGGCAACTAGACGTGGACTCCTTGCTCAGTGTGCTTAGAGGAACATGGCTACACCTCACTGACGAGGCCCAATGAAGGCCGAAACGATCATCTGGGGTTGCTGTGTTCTTTGTTCAGAGAGGAATTGCCTGGTATTTCGGTGCTGGACTGACTGTAATAGGCGGGATTAGATTGATATACTACAGGAAAGTTCCACTCTATGAAAAGCATTACTGGGCTAAAAAGAAGCTGCACCCAGGTGGTAAATCGCCATAGAACAGGCTAACAATGGTATTGAGCCGGTTGCTCGTTCCTGTGAGTGGGCTTCTCTCTGTGTGTATTACGATTCCCAGTTTGGTCACCAACAAATATGCTTCTGAAACGCTTTGTTAGTTGTTAAGGCCTCAGCTGAAGCATGATTTGGATAAGCGTTCATCATTTCTACATAACTAATCCTCTATATTTCTTTTTTATTTGTTCTGGGTTTATATACCTAACCTGTTTACTTTGTGCAATTTTTTAAGTCTTTAATATGAGGTAGCCAAGATAAATATAAATGTATCCCACTTTGCCATAATTTTGGTTTCTGCTTCATTGTAGCGCTTACCAAATTCTCTTCAAATACAGCCTTGAATCTTACCTGAAGTCTGATAGGGCTTCTTTACCTGGGAGTAGGAATAGTGTTTTAAATTCTAGGTTTTCTGCCCTGATCCATCTTCTTGGCTTTGTAGGTAAATACTTCAATTATTATAATGAAATAACAGAAAAAGGACAGGTTTTTTTCTGTGAATAAAACTAGATTTCTCCATAACTACTCAACCAGTTGATTTCAAATTGTCCACTTTCATACTAGGTTCCAAACAAAACAGGCTTATTCAAATTTTTTGACACCAACTGTGCACAATTATAATTTATATTTTATATGCTGATCCCTTGACACTTGAATACTTCTGCTGATAATCATCTTGTGACAAAGCTTGAGCTGGTTGATGGCCCCCTACCTTGGGGTTGATTCCACTATTATATTAGCTTCTCAAAATATATAGTAATTGTTTGTTGTTCACTGCCTAGTATATCTTTTTATTCCGTGCGAGCCGTCCGGCTCGCTGGAAACTGAAGTTAAGATACGATCGGGATGATTGACACCCCCTGCGGATTGTCCGCAAATGTGCAGGGGCGGCATTGCACAAGCATGTAACCAGAAATACTTGTGCGATGTTAAACTGCGACATCATATGCTGTCTGCATTTAGCGATGCAGGGCGGACATGATTCGCTATAGCGAATCATGACCACAGGTCATAGACATTTTAAAGGGATAGGAAACCCAAATTTTTTCTTTTGTGATTCAGAAAGAGCAGCAATTTTAAGCAACTTTTTAATTTATTCCTATTATTATTTTTTCTTCTCTTTATTTTAAAAAGCAGAAATGTAAGCTTTGGAGCCGGCCCATTTTTGGTTCAGTTCCTGGGTAGCGCTTGCTGATTGGTGGCTAGCCTGGTAGGATGCTGACTAAAGCCCAGGTTGGCTCCTCCAAACAAGGCAAATCGTGGGTGGAGTTTAGCCATTGAAAGATAATTGCAGAAAAAAGAATGTTAATTTGTTTAAAAAATGTCCATGAGCTAGTGACGTATGGGATATACAATCCTACCAGGAGGGGCAAAGTTTCCCAAACCTCAAAATGCCTATAAGTACACCCCCCGCCACACCCACAATTCAGTTTTACAAACTTTGCCTCCTATGGAGGTGGTGAAGTAAGTTTGTGCTAAGATTTCTACGTTGATATGCGCTTCTCAGCATTGTTGAAGCCCGATTCCTCTCAGAGTACAGCGAATGTCAGAGGGATGTGAAGGGAGTATCACGGGGGTCTATTTCATAGGTTCTCTGTTATCGGTCGTAGAGATTCATCTCCTACCTCCCTTTTCAGATCGACAATATACTCTCATATTCCATTACCTCTACTGATAACTGTTTCAGTACTGGTTTGGCTATCTGCTATATGTGGATGGGTGTCTTTTGGTAAGTATGTTTTTTATTACTTTAGACACCTCAGCTATGGTTTGGCACTTTATGCATTTATATAAAGTTCTAAATATATGTATTGTACTTATATTTGCCATGAGTCAGGTTCATGTATTTCCTTCTGCAGACTGTCAGTTTCATATTTAGGGAATATAAACATTTTTTTAAGAAATTTTTTTCTTACCTGGGGTTTAGTCTTTTTTTCAATTGATTACTTCTTGCAAATTGCGGGCGGTATTAGGCCTGCGGGTGCGTCAAATGCTAAACTTTATTGCGTCATTCTTGGCGCGAGAATTTTTTTGCCGCGAAAAATACATCTATGACGCAAATTCGTCATTTCCAGCATCATAGTTGACGCCGAAGCCTTACACACGGTTGCGTCATTAGTGACGCGAGTGTGTCGTTTCTGGTTATTATTGGCGCCAAAAAAAAGTTTTCAGTTACGTTGTGCATCATACTTGGCGCCAAACTTTTTTATTATTTCAATACCCCATTGATGTTTGCCTCTTGCCTTTTTCTCTATCAGAGGCCTATGCTATTTGCATTTTTCCCCATTCCTGAAACTGTCATATAAGGCAGTGATTTTTAACCTTTTTTTTTGCCGTGGCACACTTTTTTACATTAAAAAATCCTGTGGCACACCACCATCCCAAAATTAAAAAAAAATCACACATTGTAACCTAATACAGCATATATATATACACATACACACAAACACACACATACTGTATGTATTGTGCTGTTATGCCATGCCTCCTACAAACTACCCCTGCACTGGGAGTAAAAAACAAGCAAAGTTTAAAAAATATGTCACACTGTTGTCAGTCTGCCGTGGCACACCTGAGGATCTCTCACGGCACACTAGTGTGCCACGGCACACTGGTTGAAAAACACTGATATAAGGAAATTGGTAATTTTGCTTTATATGTTGTTTTTTTCTTTTACATTTTGCAAGATGTCTCAATCTGATCCTGCCTCAGAAGTTTCAGCTGGAACATTGCTGCCTGACATCGGTTCTACCAAAGCTAAGTGCATTTGTTGTAAGATTGTGGAAATTATTTCGTCGAATGTCATTTGTAACTTTTACATGCAGATAGTGTGTCCATCAGTAATAATACATTGCCAGTTGCAGTTCCTTCAACTTCTAATGTACATGATATACCTATGAATTTTAAAGAATTTGTTTCTATCCAGAAGGCTTTGTCTGCATTTCCACCTTCTAATAAACGTAAAAGGTCTTTTAAAACTTCTCATTCAGTTGATGTAATTTCAAATGACCAACAACATAATAATTTATCCTCTTCTGATGAGGATCTGTCTGATACAGAAGATCCTTCCTCAGAGATTGACACTGACAAATCTACTTATTTAAAATAGAGCATATGCATTCTTTATTAAAAGAAGTGTTAATTACTTTGGATATTGAGGTAACCAGTCCTCTTGACGTTCAGTCTAATAAACGTTTAAATGCTGTTTTTAAACCTCCTGTGGTTTCTCCAGGGGTTTTTCCTATTCCTGAGGCTATTTCTGATATGATTTCTAAGGAATGGAATAAGCCAGGTACTTCTTTTATTCCTTCTTCAAGATTTAAAAAATTGTATCCTTTACCAGCAAATTCTATAGAGTTTTGGGAAAAAATCTCCAAATTTGATGGGGCTATTTCTTCTCTTGCTAAACGTACCACTATTCCTATGGAAGATAGTACTTCCTTTAAGGAGCCTTTAGATAGGAAGCATGAATCTTATCTAAAGAAGGCCTATTTATATTCAGGTCATCTTCTCAGACCTGCAATTTCTTTGGCTGATGTTGCGGCTGCATCAACTTTCTGGTTGGAGAATTTAGCGCAACAAGAATTGGATTCTGACATATCTAGCATTATTCGCTTACTGCAATATGCTAATCATTTTTTTTGTGATGCCATTTTTGATATTATCAAAATTGATGTTAGATCCATGTCTTTAGCTATATTAGCTAGAAGAGCTTTGTGGCTTAAATCTTGGAATGCTGATATGACATCTAAATCTAGATTACTATCTCTTTCTTTCCAAGGTAATAATGTATTTGGTTCTCATTTGGATTCTATTATTTCAACTGTCAATGGGGGAAAGGGAGTTTTCCTGCCTCAGGATAAAAAAACCTAAGGGTAAATCTAAGGCTTTTAACCGTTTTCGTTCCTTTCGTCAAAATAAGGAACAAAAACGTAATCCTTCTCCCAAGGAATCTGTTTCCAATTGGAAGCCTTCCTCAAATTGGAATAAATCCAAGCCATTTAAGAAACCAAAGTCAGCCCCTAAGTCCGCATGAAGGTGCGGCCCTCATTCCAGCTCAGCTGGTAGGGGGCAGATTAAGGTTTTTCAAGGATATTTGGATAAATTCTGTCCAAAATCAATGGATTCAGAGCATTGTCTCTCAAGGGTATCGAATAGGATTCAGAGTAAGAGAAGATTTTTTCTCTCACGTATCCCAGCAAATCCAGTAAAAGCTCAGGCTTTCCTGAAGTGTGTTTCAGACCTGGAGTCTTCAGGGGTAATCATGCCAGTTCCTTTTCAGGAACAAGGTTTGGGGTTTTATTCAAATCTATTCATTGCCCCAAAGAAGGAAAATTTATTCAGACCAGTCCTGGATCTGAAAATTTTGAATCGTTATGTAAGAGTACCAACTTTTAAGATGGTGACTATAAGGTCTATTCTGCCTTTTGTTCAGCGAGGACATTATATGTCCACAATAGACTTGCAGGATGCATACCTTCATATTCCGATTCATCAAGAACATTATCAGTTTCTGAGATTCTCTTTTCTAGACAAGCATTACCAATTTGTTGCTCTTCCATTTGGCCTAGCAACAGCTCCAAGAATCTTTTCAAAGATTCTAGGTCCCCTACTGTCTGTAATCAGAGAACAGGGTATTGCGGTGTTTCCTTATTTGGACGATATCTTGGTACTAGCTCAGTCTTTACGTTCTGCAGAATCTCACACAAATCAACTAGTGTTGTTTCTTCCGAAACATGGTTGGCGGATAAATTTACCAAAAAGTTTCTTGATTCCTCAGACAAGAGTCACCTTTTTATGCTTCCAGATAGATTCAGTGCCCATGACTCTGTCTCTAACAGACAAGGTTTAAAACTGCCGGCCCCTTCAGTCTCAGTCATTCCCTTCAGTGGCTATGTGCATGGAAGTTTTAGGTCTCATGACTGCAGCATCGGACGCGATCCCCTTTGCTCGTTTTCACATGAGACCTCTACAGCTTTGTATGCTGAACCAATGGTGCAGGGATTATGCAAAGATATCACAATTAATATCCTTAAATCCCAATGTACGACACTCTCTGACGTGGTGGATATATCGCCATCGTTTAGTTCAAGGGGCTTCTTTTGTTCGGCCAACCTGGACTGTGATCACAGATGCGAGTCTTTCAGGTTGGGGAGCTGTTTGGGGATCTCTGACAGCACAAGGGGTTTGGAAATCTCAAGAGGCGAGATTACCAATAAATATTTTAGAACTCCGTGCAATTCTCAGAGCTCTTCAGTTTTGGCCTCTGTTAAAGAGAGAACCGTTCATTTGTTTTCAGACAGACAATATCACAACAGTGGCATATGTCAATCATCAGGGTGGGACACCACAGTCCCCAAGCTATGAAAGAAGTATCTTGGATACTTGCTTGGGCGGAATCCAGCTCCTGTCTAATCTCTGCAGTGCATATCCCAGGTTTAGACAATTGGGAGGCGGATTATCTCAGCCGTCAGACTTTACATCCAGGGGAGTGGTCTCTCCATCCAGATGTGTTTTCTCACATTGTTCAGATGTGGGGTCTTCCAGAGATAGATCTCATGGCCTCTCATCTAAACAAGAAACTTCCCAGATACCTGTCAGGGTCCAGGGATGTTCAGGCAGAAGCAGTGGATGCGCTGATACTTCCTTGGTGTTATCATCCTGCTTACATTTTCCCGCCTCTAGTTCTCCTTCCAAGAGTGATCTCCAAAATCATCATGGAACAATCATTTGTGTTGCTGGTGGCTCCAGCATGGCCACACAGGTTTTGGTATGCGGATCTGGTTCGGATGTCCAGTTGCCCGCCTTGGCCACTTCCGTTAAGGCCAGACCTACTGTCTCAAGGTCCGTTTTTACATCAGGATCTCAAATCATTAAATTTAAAGGTATGGAAATTGAACGCTTAGTATTAAGTCATAGAGTTTTCTCTGACTCAGTGATTAATACTATGTTACAAGCTCGTAAATCTGTCTCTAGAAAGATTTATTATAGAGTTTGGAAGACTTATATTTCATGGTGTTCCTCTCATAAATTCTCTTGGCATTCTTTTAGAATTCCTAGAATTTTACAGTTTCTTCAGGATGGTTTTGATAAGGTTTTGTCTGCAAGTTCCTTGAAGGGACAAATCTCTGCTCTTTCTGTTTTACTTCTTCAGGCAGTTGTTTCAGTTTGATTCTTCTGCTTTTGATTTAAGGTTTTTTGCTTTCATTTATGAGAATAAACTAAAAAAAAATGTTTGGGTTGTGGATTAATTTTTACAGCGGAAAATGGCTGTTTTTATTTTTATCCCTCCCTCTCTAGTGATTCTTGCGTGGAGTTCCACATCTTGGAGTTCCACATCCCATACGTCACTAGCTCATGGACTCTTGCCAATTACACGAAAGAAAACATAATTTATGTAAGAACTTACCTGATAAATTCATTTCTTTCATATTGGCAACAGTCCATGAGGCCCACCCTTTTTTTGGTGGTTATGATTTTTTGTATAAAGCACAATTATTTCCAAATTTCTTTTGTTGATGCTTTCTACTCCTTTTTTTATCACCCCACTGCTTGGCTATTCGTTAAACTGAATTGTGGGTGTGGTGAGGGGTGTATAGGCATTTTGAGGTTTGGGAAACTTTGCCCCTCCTGGTAGGATTGTATATCCCATACGTCACTAGCTCATGGACTCTTGCCAATATGAAAGAAATGAATTTATCAGGTAAGTTTTTACATAAATTATGTTATTCTATAACAGCACAATAGAAATGTCTTGTAATTATAAGGCGTTTGCTGTCCCTTTTTAAAATAAAATAAAAAACATTTTTTTACCATGTGCTTTTTTCATTCTGGATAATGTCAGTGACCACGTCCTCTCCTAATGATCCCCTGACATTTTGTTTTTTTCTGTGGTGACTTCTTATTTACATAAAAGGGACGGGTCATGTGCATGCTAATGTCAAAGTTTAGCGCATACATTATTCCTATACAAAATGTATATTATTTGTTATCCTTTATATGATCCAACATTTAAAAAAAAAAAGAAAAAAATATCTTTGTCAATGCTTACTGCTATTTTTATTCTTTCTACAGCTTGCTGTTAAGGTCAGTTCTGATAAGGTTGTCACTGAGAGTAAAACTCTACCTTCTTCCTCAAATAATGATGTTAATTCATTAACTACTGCTTCCAACGAGGACCAGCCTACAAAAACATCAGAGGTTCAGTCTCCTACTGTTTCAACACGACAGCTCATGCTTATCATTGCAGATGTGGTAAAAGTAGAGGATCAAGTAAGTTTTTTGAGTATTTGCATTTTTTTTCTAAAATGTAAACTATTCTACATTGTTTCACCAAGGAATATATAACGTCTCTGACAGGGGTCAACTCAAGCAGGAATGCATAGGAAAGGAGTTCCTGCACTATTTTTGCAGGAAGAACTAAGTTACCTCTGGACAGAGAACAGAAACGCTTCAGTAAACACTGCTGGTGGGAGGAGTGGACCACAGTGTGGTTAGAGGGATAGTGAGATCCTTTAGTAATGGACAGTAACAATTCCTACAATACACTAAATGTAAACATGTCAGTGGTCCTGCTGCGTGATCACCCTGCACTGTGTGTAACATATGGTGCTTACAATTTCGTGTGGCTTGCTCTGAGGTTATTTAGCTCCCGTGAGCAGAAAGAGGACTATTGCACCTTAAGTGGGTGAGACTCTGTGACAGAGGAAGAGTCTCAGGCCCAAAGGCAACCATTCAACCCTTCATTGGTTTTATTTGATTTCATTAACCAAAGTTTATAGATTATATACATATAAATACAGTGTGTGTGTATGTGTATATATATATATATATATATATATATATATATATATTTTAACAATTTATAAAACAATATCAATTGCGAGGGGGGGGGTAGAAGTTTTGGTGAGGTATTCGGTCTAGTGAAAGGTTAGGTGTTGACATCAGGTCAGCTTTAAAAACATAATTTACATAATTTAAATGAACATTAAGGTAAAAAAAATCTTTGCAGCAATGATTATTTTATCAGAAAATATTTTAGTATATTTATAATATATAAAAAATATACACTGGGGGCTCTTGCACATATTAACTAATCACTATGTAACATGTAGGAGTGTCAGGTTTCTACATTCCACTAATTGCACTACAGCTTCTCTTGGGTAAGTTGAAACACTACTATATTTACAGTTGGTTCAGTGCCTGCTGATTGGTGGCTAGTATACGCCAATTTTAATATAACTGCATGTAATAGACACCACAATAAAGAATAATATGCACAGATACTGATCTAAAAATCCAGTATAAAACCTTTTAAAAAAACTTACGAGTCCTCCCTAAACTGGGAGTCTCGTTACGTAACTCGCCGGCAGTAGCCCTTCTACACATTGGTGTCCATACTATCCCTAAGCCTCATGCATACATTAGCATCTACCTTTTTATGTCCATTAAGCACCTTATAGCTTGCGATTGGAAAACTGAGTCCCCGCCTAGCTGGACAAGGGTCTGCTCTTATATGGCCTATTTATACACCATGGAAAAAGACATATTTTATAAACTGGGTAACTCGGACCTTTTTGAGCTTACATGGGCTGACTGGCACTGTTCTAAAGTCTAAGAAGGGAGACGAGCCTGCTAATTCTCTTAGAGCTCAGGAATCTGGGTCCCAAGAGATTACTACCCTTTCTGCACTACCCACTCCACATGCAGTTCCCCATGGCTCGACTAATCGTCCATCTGGAGGGGGCTTTTTTCCGGCGGACTTTACCGAGCAGTTACAATCGGCGGGGTCTGCGGCCCTGAGTGCCTTACCTGGCTCTAGCAAACGCAAGAGAAAGGTTAAACATAGTTCTCCTGACCTAGAGTCATCTAAATATTTGTCAGATTTAGCTACTATGACCCAGCTATCCAAGGATGAGTTAACCTCTAGCTTCAGAGGGTGAAGCTTCTGAGTCGGAGACTTCAGTTTCTAAACCTCCTTTAGCGGAGGAACCTTCCTTTAGATTTAACATTGAGCATCTACGTTTTTTATTAAAGGAGGTTCTGTCTACACTAGAGGTTCCAGAGACTACACTCCCTGAGGAACCTAAGATACCTAAATTAGACAGGGTTTATGAAGACAGGAAGGTCCCTCTGACTTTTTCTGTGCCATGTAAGATGGCGAACATTATTAGTAACGAATGGGAAAGAATAGGAACTTCTTTTTTCCCCCTCATCTACTTTTTAAAAAATTATTCCCGGTTTCTGACTCTCAATTAGATTTGTGGGGTTCCATCTCTAAGGTGGATGGCGCTATTTCTATGCTGGCTAAGCGAACTACTATCCCTCTGGAGGATAGCTCTTCTTTTAAAGAGTCTATGGATAAGAAAATAGAAACCTTTCTGAGAAAGATGTTTCAACATACAGGGTTTTATTTCAACCGGCGACTGCTGTAGCAGCGTTTTCTGGAGCAGCTACCTACTGGTGCGACACTCTGTCGGAGCTCATTGAGGTGGAGACTCCCATCGAGGAAACCTAAAGTGCCTAAACAAGTTTCTGAGTGTTCCCTCTTTCAAGATAGAGACAATAAGGTTAATCCTTCCTCTGGTTCAGGAAGGACAGTTTATGACCTCCATAGACCTGAAGGATACATATCTTCACGTTCCAATACACAGGGAACATTTTCAATTCCTGAGGTTTGCTTTTCTGGACCAGCATTTGCAGTTCATAGCTCTTCCGTTTGGCCTACTGCTCCAAGGATTTTTACGAAGGTTCTGGGGACTCTTCTAGCCATTGCCAGAACACAAGGTATTGCAGTAGCGCCTTACCTAGACGATATCTTGGTGCAGGCACCATCTTTTAGTCTAGCGGAAGAACATTCAGAGTCCCTACTCAATCTTCTTTGATCACATGGATGGAAGATAAACTTGGAAAAAGTGCAAGGGTGAATTTCCTGGGGACAATAATAGACTCCATATCCATGAGAATATTCCTCACAGATCAGAGACATTGCAAGCCAACTACTACATGTCTTGCCCTCCAGGCCTTCTTGAGAACCTCAGTGGCTTAGTGTATGGAGGTGATCGGACTCATGGTGTCCTGTATGGACATCATTCCTTTTGCCAGATTCCATCTCAGACCCTTACAACTATGCATGCTGAGACAATGGAAAGGTGACTATTCAGATCTGTCTCAACAGATTGTGCTGCACAACCTGTCTAGAGACTCGCTCTCTTGGTGGCTCTGTCCAGATCATCTGTCTCAAGGCTCGTGCTTCTTGAGACCTTCCTGGGTGTCAGGGTTCAGCCTGGAATTGAACCTGGGACCTGTCTCTATTTCTGCAGCTGTTATTTCCCAGCCTGTTGTGTTACCACTATGCCACCAGATGGCTTGATCACAGGAAAGGAATATTGTGTTTTTCTGTTTGCTGCAACTTTGGCTCTCTGGCTCCACATGCTTGCCAGCTGAAAGAAATCATTTAATCAGCAGCCTGCTTTATCTTGGTGGTTTGTTTGCAATTCTGGGCTTTCACATTAAGAGTGAAACACTCTCTGCTCCTGTTTCCTGTGAGAAATACAGTTATCTTGGATTTCCTGGTTCCTGCCTTCTGTTTCAATTACTGACTTCTCTTCTGGATAATTCCTTGGTAC
>NC_069502.1:789129271-789156771 GCF_027579735.1 Bombina bombina | reverse complement strand
ACATTGGCAGCAGGCAGCTGATCTGCTATCACATGACACAGCATATTTGACTAATAGGTGGTGTTTTTGGTGTCCGCTACCACCAAATCCTGTTTAACCTGCTTTTGTTACTTTGCATGACTCAGATTATAGCAATGCTCCATAGAAATTTTTCTTATCTGGGGGGGAAAAAAAATATTTTCTGAATGTGATTATGATAATGTTTTATGTTCTCTAAAGTTGTCATTTTTAATCGAAAGTGGATTCTGAAAAACAAAATGCACAAGCAACCAAAAGTTTGAAATTTCATTAAGGTTTTTTTTTTTTTTTTTTTCCTTTTGCTAGAAAATGACTTATTTTTACTCACAGGGTTAGATTTGACTTATCTGTTTACTGTTTATCCAGTACACTAGGCT
The DNA here is from genome assembly GCF_027579735.1 of Bombina bombina. Taxonomy (NCBI): domain Eukaryota; kingdom Metazoa; phylum Chordata; class Amphibia; order Anura; family Bombinatoridae; genus Bombina; species Bombina bombina. The sequence goes on along the minus strand of NC_069502.1, from coordinate 789,156,376 downwards.
ACTATTTGCTAATTGAAAGGGTGTATCTAGATGGCACTATATAGATTAGTAAACCTGTTACCTGTATGGTGCACTTTGCCTTTTTTTTAAGTGATTTCATGGGTGTGGTGTAGTAATTATAAAAAAAGTGAAAACTTTAACCCTTTGGCTGCTACTTTTTAAAATTTAAATATATATATAAAATTCAAAAACATTTTTTCCCCAAATGCCCAATACTTATACCATTGGAAATGTTAGGTAATTACATTTCCAACAGTGGGTCCTGGGGGTCTGTAGCTGCTTTGATGCCTGAGATACAGGCTTCTAAGCAGCATGCCCCCATTTCCCTATATTGTCCATTGTTAATTTAATAAAAAGTTAATAAAAATGTGCGGTGACGTCATCACGTCATTGTGCGTGATGTCACTGTGCGAATCGTGAAGCCCCGGCGATGCCTCTAACTATTCAGGCCAGATTGCCGGGGGGTGGGAGTAGGTGGGAGCCCCCAGATTGCCCTCAATGTGGGTGAGTGCTAGCGATGGCTCTGAACCGTCGTCAGCACCTGACTGGGACAATTTGCGACGGCTCAGACCCATCATTAGAACTCAAAGGGTTAAATTATATAACATTAGCTAGGAAGCACAGAGAAGATAATGTCTAGTTTTAATATAAATGCAAAGCTTCATTTGAAATGGTAAAATTGATATAAGGGATAAAAAAAACTGCCATGAGGGAGGGTTGTGAGGGGGTATAGATAGAGCTCAATTTGCACCCTATTGTCCAGGGCAATAAGAGAGCATTAAAGTGTTTTTTTTTGTCTTCACTTAATAATCTATGTTATATAATTTCCAGTATGTATCCTGCTAAGAAATAAAACAAAATCCTTATGTGATATTTGTTCATACTGAACACATAGGTGTGCAGAGGGGCCAAGTCTTCCCCCCAGTAGAATTTTGCACCTCACAAGACATTTAACACTAAATAAATGTTATAAACATAGTACTGAGGTTATTCCCCACCTCCCTCTAGACATGGGTGCCACCATGTTGAAATCTATATTTTACCACATTCCGGTGCTTACTTGTTTGCACATGTGCAGTAACTCTCCTTCAGGTGCCTACAGTGTAACCTATGTTCCAAAATGACAGCAGCCATGCTTAGAGGAAGGTGCATAAAACATTTGTAGTGTTTTGGGGTACCTAAGTGTGGTGGGGGATCTTAGTGAATAGATTTATTCTAACAATAAAGAATGCCAATAGAACACAGCAAATATGATAAAAGAAGTTAATTTGGAAAGGTGTTTAAAATTGCATGATCTATCTGAATTACAAAAGTGTAATTTTGACTTTACTGCTCCTTTTAAGTCTGTTTTTTTTTGTTTTTGTTTACTTCTTAAAATTGTTAGTGCACACTCTAGTCCATCTAACAATGGACTCCTTTTACACTTTGGTAGGAAACATAAAAGCAAATTTAATTGAATGTCGTGTTTCAGCAAAATATGCCTTTCTCAAGAGCGTTCATATTTTGCTGAAACACGTAGAGCAAGCTTATGTGATTAAGCTGAAACTTTGTATTTTAAACTTTTTATTAAAGACACTGTTTTCTACTGCGTCCTGTCCTCAGATTGTGACCAGAGGAATTATGATTTCCTTATCATTGAGGAACACACCAGAAACCACTCAATTTTTAAGAGGGTTGGAAGTGCCACCATTTTCTATCCCTGCATAGGTCTACCAGTGCCTAAGGTAACGGCATTCTGAGTATTAACAGAGCATTCAGTGGTGTTTCAGGTTCTCCCATTCCTGATCTTAAGCCTGAAAGGCAGATTTTCTGAGTAGCCAATAGTTCATCTAGAATCTAGAGTCTCTCCTCATGAAAAAATACCAACGTTGCAGGCTAAAATGTACTACTGTGCAGGGCCGGCTCAACCATTGGATTAAGTTGGTTCAGTAGACCCAGGCAGCACTTAAGAAGGGTCAACACTTCAGTGTAATCCTTTGCAGGAAAAAAACGGAGCACAGGTAAATAGCACTAAGAAGGCATTTTATTTGCAGCAGGATAAAAACAAAGTAAAAAATACTTGCAAGTACAAGAGGACAGGTTTGACGCGTTTCGGCTTTATGACATCATCTGAAACCCAGACCACTCCTGTCTTCTGTCTCTATGGGGGAAGTCACCACCTCCCAGCAGCATAACCTTATTATGCACAAAGACACAGAACCAGTCAGAGTTGACTTCATTGTGCATCGCCAGGTAGGCAGGCTTAGTAAGGTCAGCGGCTAGGCTAGTAGGTTGATATGCTAATCAGTAATTTTACTACTTTGGGGCGTCACTGCATTCTCTGACCTAGGCAGCACAATATCTTGAGCCGGCCCTGCTATGGTGATTCGACTATTTTCTTCAAATTACATAAGTCAAAGACTGTTCCTTGTATTCCTTATCAGATATGCAAAGTAAACACAAAACCTAATGACAACACTAGGATCATAGAAATCATCAGACAATGGCAAAACTGTAATTCTAGAATGTATATTAATCTTTAGACCATGTAAGTTAGGAATAACACTATCACAGTCACAATACTGAACCAAACTACAGGTGATAAACGTGCATGCTGGGTACTTTTACAGTCTACTGGCTGATCTAAACTTAAAGGGACAGTTTACCCTCATTTATTTCTCCCCTTTAATTTATTCCCAGTGATCCATTTTACCTGCTGGAAGGAATTGATTACAAAAAGCTCATTTATTTTTATTCTGGCATTTGAAATATATGTTTTTGCATGTGGTATCCCTACCTATACTGAAAGTTTTTATACTTAAAGTATTGCTATAGAAAAGCTGTGTAAACATAACCAGCAGAACAAAATACACTCACAGTGGGATGTAGCAGATATAAGCAATACAATTTTAATTGTCCGTTGTTCTCTGTAAGTATTGGGCTTTGGTATACAGACAGAGATAATATAAAGAAGCATGTATTATTATTATTATTATTATTATTATTATCGGTTATTTGTAGAGCGCCAACAGATTATGTATATGTACAGTATATGTACAGAAAGTGATACAAGTAGTAATAGTATGGAGGTTATGTCAAACTTTTTTGACAGGTGGACACGCCCCTTTCTCCTCCCCTAAACCCGCCCCTTTCCACTCCCACTTTTACGCCCCTTTTTGATATCAATTTGATATAAAATTGATATAAAAAGGGGATTTTGATACGAATTTGATATAAAATCGATATTAAAAAAGTGTTTTTAATACGTATTTGATATAAAATTGATATTAAATAGTTTTTTTTATTAGGATTTGGATTAAAAGGTTATAAGAGGTTATTAAGCTTATTTTGATATGGTTGATTAGGAGCTTTATAAAAGACTATAAAGTTTAATGTTATTTTATTAAAAAATGTGTAAATTATACTCTGATATTGTATTCTATTAAAAGGGGGTATAAAATCTTAATATATATATCCTCTATAATGTTCAATAGGTTTAATAAGGCATGTCAGGACTTGCTATGAAAAAAAAAAAAAGATATAAAATGTAATAGGATTAAAAGGGTGTTATAAGAGTGTACAAAACTCAATTGTTTTGATATTTTCTTTTATTAGGAGGTTATAAAAAAATAAAAAATACAAAGTTTGTTAACATTTGTTATAAGATTTCTGTGAATGAAATAATTTAATTCAGTATTGTACATATTATCTTTTCTGTCTTCATGCCAGCACATTGTATGAACTGAATGCACAGGCTACTTATACTGTACGCTCTGACACTTATGTTATTAAAATGCTGACATATCTAATACGTCATTTGTTAAATGACTAATATTTTTTCATCACATATCTTTGTCAGCAAATATCATCATATTACTTTCAGATGTCATTGAGTTCACAAGTTCTTAAAAAAAACTGACATACAGCAATTTTGTAGAGTAAAGATATTTATCTATACAAAAAACAAACTCTCACTTATCTTTTTAAAACACACACAGTTTGTTTTCCACCTAATATTCACAAAAATATCATCATATTACTTTTTTCTCATCACATATCTTGTCAGCAAATATCATCATATTACTTTTTTTCTCATCACATAAGTTTGTCAGCAGATTTCAGATGTCATTGAGTTTACATATTATTATTTTTTTAAAACACTGACATACATCATTTTTGTAAACATTTTATCTATACAAAAACAAACTCTCACTTATTTTTTTTAAAAAACACACATAGGACTTTATCACCCTTATAACCACAAAGCAAAAATAAACATTTATACATCACAAATACAAATAAGCATAATGCAAACTTCTTAATAAAATGATTTCATCTATACATATTGCTGTGTTAAGTAAAATGGTGGGGGTGGGGTAGTTGTGGGTGTGAAACTTAAAACGCGCTGTCCCTGATCTTTGGATCTTTTGGTGTGAGTATATAAGTTATGATATTTACTCTAAACTGTCTTTTTATAATAATTAATTCTAAACTTTTAAACTAAGTAATGTTATCTTAGCTGAATAAAAAAAACATCTCTTATAGAAATATTTTTTTTCTATCTTTTTTAAAAACCTCTCCTTTTACCAACCCTGCTTAGATGACAATATGTGTACCAACAACCTCTTTTATACTTTTTATTGTAAAGTGTTACATTAAGTAATTAAGCTTAACTTATATTAATAAAACTATTAATATAGTTTACACAGTTTACAACAGCTTTTCACTTTTATCTCCCTTATAACCACACAGCAAAAATAAACATTTATACAGCACAAATACAAATAAGCATAATACAAACATCTAAATAAAATGATGAACTCAGCCTATTATAAAGAAAATTCTCAATTAGCTTTTTAAATTAACTTTATACCCACAAAATAAAAATAAACATTTATACATCACAAATACAAATAAGCATAATGCAAACATCTTAATAAAAGGATTAACTCACCATATTATTTTATTTTAAACTCACATATCTGTACTCAGCTGATGAAGAAATTAAAAACAAATACAAACGCACAAAAACAATATTTTATAAACATTGCATTTACTACCTCTGCTCCACATTTCTGTAACAACAAGATCATTTCATCTATACATATTGCTGTGTTAAGTAAAACGGTGGGGGTGGGGTGGTTGTGTGTGTGAAACTTAAAAAGCGCTGTCCCTGATCTTTGGATCTTTTGGTGTGAGAATATAAGTTATGATATTTACTCTAAACTGTCTTTTATAATAATTAATTCTAAACTTTTAAACTAAGTAATGTTATCTTAGCTGAATAAAAAATAAATACATCTCTTATAGAAAAAATTTTCTACCCTTTTTTTTTTAAAAACCTCTCTTTTTACCAACCCTGCTTAGATGACAATATGTGTACCAACAACCTCTTTTATACTTTTTATTGTAAAGTGTTACACTAAGTAATTAAGCTTAACTTATATTAATGAAACTAATGTTAACATCAGTTTACACAGTTTACAACAGCAATGCCTTTTCATTGTGACCACTTAATATAGCTAGTGATTTTTAACCTCTCGTACTAATAATATATCACTTAATGCACTGGTTGGCTATATCAGATGAGTCTTTTTTAATCTTGTTTACTAAGGACAAACTGCATATTTATATTAGGTATGGTGTATATGAGCATATTTATATTTTTCCACAGGGATCCCAGTTTTATAGCAATTCAATGCAATCTCTAGGATCTGAAGATGCTGGTGTAACTGTTATTTGCTATAACAATGAGTGAATTTACTGTGCAAGGGTAGTGTAGGGCAAGATCCACTTATTTCTTTTCTCTCTCTCTTTTTTTGTGGGTATATATTTTGCTTTTAACCTCCATGCACTTTCCCTGGATATTGTTTTGGGACCATGTGCCTTAGTAACTGTCTAACTCACACACATTCATTTGTGAAGGGGAGTGCTTTCCTAGTTGCATAATATTTCCTAACATCAGCTCGGATTGCGAGAAGCCACATTTAAAGTAGTGAAGCTTGTGGTGTAGTGAAGACTCACCTATCAGCCCTTAAGCTCTCTAATTAAGAAGGAGAGGATTATCAATTTATTTCCAGAAAACACATTTGGCTATCTTCTCTCTCAAAACACGTCCACTCCCTTACTATGTCCCATTCCCCATTCATCAACCACATAAATAGTAGATTTAAACAGTATGGGCTGTGTTATGAAGCTGGGGATGCAGCTTTGGACCTTTGTGACCCTGCAACTTCTAGCTAAGAAGCAAAAGTCTTAAGAAGCTGCACATGAACAAAGTTACAGGGCAACGAAAGCTGACCACTCCATGCTAGCAACCAGTAAACTCTCTTAATTATAACTAGACTTAATTCTGCAATACTATACAAACTATAATAATAATCCTGCTCAGGAGCCACCATTCATGGTTAAAACAATAGATTAGGACTCTGTATGTTAAAAATGTAGGACATTTTACCTAACGTATAAGGGAAAATATAAACAACTTACTTAGTTAAAATCTGCATAGGCGTTTCCCCCAAATTATTTGAGTTATCTAGGATTTGTTATGTTTGTTAAGTTTTCAAAAAGACAGACTTGTTTAAACTTCAGAGTTGCAAACACATTTATTAACAAATTATAAGATTGAGTGCAAATCATACGATTCACATAAGTAGATGTACGTATAGTATTGGTAATGAATATATATATACATATAGCTATACACAGAGCAACATACGTTAGATTTCCTTCCAATTTTATTTACATACAGTTACACACAAATTTACAACTGCTACAAATAAAACTAGGGATTTTAAGTATATTAAGTATGTCACTGAAATAAATGTATGGACATAAATATGTATATAATATATTAAAAATACATAGAGACTTGTATCAACATAAGTACTTACAAATACAGTTAAAACTGTCATAAACTTTCACAATTGGGTCATACATTAACTTAAGTACCATCCCATTTAAATACTTATATATAAATTATATCTGAACAATACACTTACATACATCATTTTAAATTTACATATCAATCACAAATATAAAAGCACACAAAAACACAGTTCACTCTTTACCTTGTGTACAAATGCATTTAAACACAAACTACCAACAAACACCCATACCACAACATTAATGTACAGTTGACTTATAGATTTAAATAAGACTCTATCTATATATATCTATTTACCTATCTGTTTAAAATAATATGTTTATTCTAACATTATGTGAAATCAACAGTAGGTATAAAAAGATATATATAAACACACAGACTTGACGTACACAGAAAATGATGTCACAGGCGGGGTGCCCATGCCTCTCCCCATATTAGTACCCAAAAGGATATGTGGTAAAGTTATATGATAACTCCCTTACTTAATAAATGTATGTTTGTAATTTAAGATAATAAAAATAATTAAATATGCATAATAATGAAATAAGGTGACATGAGTTAACAGTAAATCGTCTATTAAAGTATATGGGATATATAATATTTAACTTTAGATTAGCAAATTTATAATAATAAAAAATAGCTAAATGTATTTAGCCGTACTTTTATAGAGGTCTCATTTATCATTTGGCATGCTATATGCAGGCACACACAAATGCATGTTATAATGCATACATTTGCTCTATATAATTTTATATATTTTAAACAAGATTCATATTTTGTTTATTTTGTAATATATCAAATGGGCGCAGAAGATTTTTAATTTTAATTTTTTAGATAGTTGTATGCTTGATATATTTCTGTAACATTTTAGTATGTGCCCCACTATATATAGTAACATCACTCTTTATAAGGCTGCTATGTTCAACTGAGTCTATAAAATTGGATAATGTTAGATCAATAATATCAGTTCTAGTTCATATGTGACTGTCTCTATTACTGAAATAATTATAGTAACAAAGTTAATATACCTAAATATATTTCTTACAGAAGATTCCATGTCAAGTTTCAGATAACACAAAGAACATATTTATTACATATTTACTTCTAAACATAATACATTATTTATATTTCTGTTCTTGAAAATAACATTGGTAATTAAGACCAACTGCATTGAATATCTTTACTGGTAACAACCTAAGTTTAATACCTGGCTTATTCATTTTAGTTTGAAATGACTACTTTTTAGCAGTTTTCTTGCATTGGTTTGTATTTATTCTAAGCACATGTTAATTGTTTGTCTTTGTACTAGATGCATAATAGTGTCATTGCTTTATGTATTGAATCTGTTTTCTTGCATAGAGAGTGTTAAACACAGAAAGGTATATAGGTTATGATCAGCATCAATTCTTCTTGCATTGAGAGTGTTAATTACAGTAAGGTGTTTATCAGCCTTTATTATTTCTTGCAGTGAAGGGGCTAAAAAAATAAATAAAAAAATAATCTTTTTATGTCACAACAGTACAAAGACTTGTATTTTAAAATGTAAAGAGTGCTCCACTAACATAAACCCCACCCAAACTCTAATCTAAGAAAAAAATGTTGCTGGGCTGTCCATTAGTCTGTTGTGGACACTTGATAGCCAACACCCTGCATTAGCCACAAGAATAAAAAACAAAAAACAACAACTAGATGTACATGAAGTAGCAGTCTAAATCAATACTTAGCCAATATATGTAGCTTTCATTTCATCAGTCTTCATCAGCAAGGTAATGCTACACGTCACTTTTATGTTGTTTAAGAAAGTTTGTTAAGAATTATTAGATAATTAAAAGTAGATCCTATGTTTTTAAAATATTTTCTTAATGGAAAAAAAAATTTAATATAAAAACTATGGAACTTGGTACAGATAAATACAACCAAAAAAACAAACAAAAATGTTTTAGTTATTCAAGTAATGATATCAATTTAAAAAGGATACTACTTGATTTTCGGATACATTGCGACTGCCAAATATATAAACATGTTTTGCTGTTCATACTACTCTTTTAATCTTGCAATCTCCCTTTATAATATTTACATAGATTAACTTAAATTCAAAATATTAATACTTTATTATATAAAAGTATACATGGAAACATTTAAAACTCAAGAGATGGCACGCTAACTTGGGACAAGGTAAATAACTCTCCAGAATATGTCTGGCTCTTCTATAGTGGTGAGTAAATAGCTGACCCCAAAACCCAGAGATTTGACAAGAGATTGAAGAAATTTTAAGTTTCTCTGGCAATGGCAAGTGGTATTTATTTAGCCCATTCATTTTAAAATAAAATAAATAGTAACACTTCATGAAATAATCTAAATAAAATATTGATGGTATTGTAGGTGCGCAAGCAGAAGTTTTCAATATACCTTGTTTCTCTTTAATAATTCATTCTTACGATCAAGCCCCTGGAAAGAAAAGGGATAGCACAATCTGCCCTAGATACTCTATAGCTTTTTGCTAATTACTAGATGGTCCTTTGTAAATTATGAAGTTAAAATACCAAATGCTCCAGTTGAAATTATTTGTGTTTCTCACATTTTGAAGGCTCTAGAATTACTCATTCTTTAATATTAGATCTATTAAAACTTGCACAGCCCTGAAGAAATAATGTAATATATAGTTGAAAATAAGAATCTAGTTTTTTCCTCTAAGACATTAAAGTTAATCCATCTTTAATATTGTCTTAAATGAATAAATTAACATTTAATTTGAAATATTTTTCCTTTTCCCATAAAATAGGTATATCCAGTTGCCTTAAGTGTGATACGTGGAAACTTGTAATTTTCTATACTTCTATTTTAAGAAAAGAAAAAACTATACAATTGATACAACAACTCATAACACTTACACCAAGTCCAAAATTGATTGTTTTGTACTGATTATATGAGCCAAATGTATTTGACAAGTATCTGGATTCCTGATAAATAGTACTTTATATTTTTTGCTAGTTTTCTACTAAAGTAATGCTGATGTATTAAAGAACACTAGTGTGTTAAAGTTTCCCCAACACTAAACTAATTATACATGTCTGTTCATTTAAGAAGTGAAAGACAAACTTAATCACCATTTTGTTTATGTATAGAATTATACATATATAGTAAAATCTGTCCCTTAGTCTTACAATGTTTTTTATTTTCTCTATAATTGAATCCTACTTGATTATGAAACTGTTAAGGGGTCCACAAAATTAAGAAGTCACATTTTATCTTTTTTTTTCTCTTCTTAATATATGCTGCTTGGTTTCATCTTTCAAACATTAAATTGTTATTTTTCTGTAAACCTACCAATTTGCAAACAAAAAATTTAAAGTTTTAACTATGAAAATATTTTAATTATTAATATTTACACAAGTATTTAAGTAAATTACTCTTCTATAAACACAATCAATTTTGGACTTGGTGTAAGTGTTATGAGTTGTTGTATCAATTGTATAGTTTTTTCTTTTCTTAAAATAGAAGTATAGAAAATTACAAGTTTCCACGTATCACACTTAAGGCAACTGGATATACCTATTTTATGGGAAAAGGAAAAATATTTCAAATTAAATGTTAATTTATTCATTTAAGACAATATTAAAGATGGATTAACTTTAATGTCTTAGAGGAAAAAACTAGATTCTTATTTTCAACTATATATTACATTATTTCTTCAGGGCTGTGCAAGTTTTAATAGATCTAATATTAAAGAATTTAAAAAAATAATAATATGTAAACTCAATGACATCTGAAATCTGCTGACAAACTTATGTGATGAGAAAAAAAGTAATATGATGATATTTGCTGACAAGATATGTGATGAGAAAAAAGTAATATGATGATATTTTTGTGAATATTAGGTGGAAAACAAACTGTGTGTGTTTTAAAAAGATAAGTGAGAGTTTGTTTTTTGTATAGATAAATATCTTTACTCTACAAAATTGCTGTATGTCAGTTTTTTTTAAGAACTTGTGAACTCAATGACATCTGAAAGTAATATGATGATATTTGCTGACAAAGATATGTGATGAAAAAATATTAGTCATTTAACAAATGACGTATTAGATATGTCAGCATTTTAATAACATAAGTGTCAGAGCGTACAGTATAAGTAGCCTGTGCATTCAGTTCATACAATGTGCTGGCATGAAGACAGAAAAGATAATATGTACAATACTGAATTAAATTATTTCATTCACAGAAATCTTATAACAAATGTTAACAAACTTTGTATTTTTTATTTTTTTATAACCTCCTAATAAAAGAAAATATCAAAACAATTGAGTTTTGTACACTCTTATAACACCCTTTTAATCCTATTACATTTTATATCTTTTTTTTTTTTTCATAGCAAGTCCTGACATGCCTTATTAAACCTATTGAACATTATAGAGGATATATATATTAAGATTTTATACCCCCTTTTAATAGAATACAATATCAGAGTATAATTTACACATTTTTTAATAAAATAACATTAAACTTTATAGTCTTTTATAAAGCTCCTAATCAACCATATCAAAATAAGCTTAATAACCTCTTATAACCTTTTAATCCAAATCCTAATAAAAAAAACTATTTAATATCAATTTTATATCAAATACGTATTAAAAACACTTTTTTAATATCGATTTTATATCAAATTCGTATCAAAATCCCCTTTTTATATCAATTTTATATCAAATTGATATCAAAAAGGGGCGTAAAAGTGGGAGTGGAAAGGGGCGGGTTTAGGGGAGGAGAAAGGGGCGTGTCCACCTGTCAAAAAAGTTTGACATAACCTCCATACTATTACTACTGATACAATAAGGAAATCTTATTTCCCTGCAAGCTCAACCCATTTGAATGGGTTAAGGTTTTCAAAGAACAAAACCAGCTAATTCATATACACAAATAAACCTGACAATGCAATTTCTCATACATTTTATACTCTGCAGCTGGTATAACAAGTCATTGGAAACACATTAAGGGAAAAACTATTTTACAGTATACTGTCCCTTTAAACAAGATGGTTCGTTTCAGTATAGAATGCAAATAATTTGGGAACTTGTTATGACACCACACAGGAGCTCTCAATTGAAGATAATCAAATCCAGTTTAGATGACTATGGGTAACAGATATACAAACAAATCTCCTGTTGGCACAAGATTGTTATATTAAAATATTATATAAAACCATGTTTTTCAGCCCCAATTCTATTGGCTGTTTCATTGACCGACTTTGAACATTATACTCAACAGATCTGGTTTTTGTTTCTAAACCCTCTAATAATGAATTACATGTTTATTGCTATTATTGCCAAATGTTTGAATTATAAGAATTGTTTTAACAATGTGCCTTTTGACCCTACCATCTCATATACAAAGAATTCAATTATAATGCTAGATGGGGGATTATGAAAATGAATTGTTATGCAAAAGGAGCAGAGCCGCCATCAGGGGGTGACAGGGGTGACTCCTGTCAGGGGCCCAATGGGCCAGGGGGGCCCAATGAGGCAAGAACTAAAAAAATGTTTTTATAATTTTTTTTTAATTTTGGCAGCCACCAGTGGGTACTACAGCAGAGTGCTAATTGAGTATGGGAAATGTTATTACAAGGAGTAAAGTATTAGCATTTTAGAGGATTTCTGAGTGTGCACTAAACCACTATGCACAGTGCGAGACAGACTTGGCACTTTGTTTGTACAGTGTGTGCCTGAGTCAGACGGCACTTTCATTTGTAGAGGAGGTAGGACTTACTTAGCAATTTTTTTTTATTTCTTTGTGCAATTTCGGATTGTAACTTCATTGTGGTAGTAGTTGTATGGTGGGGCCAGGGGTCCATAAAAACAATTTTTTTTAGCAGCAGTGTATTTATGATTATTTGACAATGCTGTAGAAATTTTATATTTAAGACCATGCAGAAATGTTTCCTCCTCAATACACAAATGGTAGGTGCCCTTTTGGCAGATCTGCATTTATATATATATATATATATAATCACAATCCAGTTTACTGCCCCTTTATACAAGCACTTTCCAGATGCAAGGAGGCATAAAATGTTATACTCTCAGACTAAGATTGCTCAGTGTTTGAAATTATACAGGTTAACTTAAAACTGTTCAGTTTACACTACAGCTGACTTAATTTTAAAATACATACCAACAAGCCTAAATCCTGCATTTAACCAGATCTAATGGTATGAGTACCACAGCTTATGGTTCCACTAAGACCATATAGAGTACAGCATTTTCAAAATCCATAAGTACAGCTGACAGATGGGAACATTTGTACACTATATTTGAAGTGGTGCTCTTGGTTGGGGAAAATGGGGAAAAAACAAACAAACATATTCTTCATCTAGCCATCTACCCAGATCATTAATGCACAATTTTGAATTCACAGAATTATTTTTGTTTGCACATTTACAAATATGATTCTTTAAAAATTGATCTCTTAATTTCTGCAATTTTTTTATCATGCATTTATCAGAACTCCATATTTTTTTTTTTAATCTCCTTTTTTTTTTTTTAAAACAAAACTGTAGTTTACCTCATTACTTGTCAGGTCAATGTAAACAAGTGCTGAGTGTCTGTTTGGGTGTCTGTGTCTGAGTGTGTTTCTTTGTGTGTCTGCTAGAGTGTCTATATGTGAATCCTTATGTGTGAGTGTGTGTGTGTTTCAGTGTATGAGTGTCTGTTTACCTTTACAATATTTCCAAGTTTAAATAGACACTTAAGAATAAAGTGCATATACGTTTTAGTCACTTGGTCAAAAATTGCACATATCAATGGGGGGGGGGGGGGCTGATCAATGGTTAAGTCAGGGGCCCCAAAATTTCTAGTGGCGGCTCTGAAAAGGAGAGATCCTAATTTCTGAAATTCCCAGTTTAGCGTTCTAATACAATCTCCCCAAGATCCATAAATGTCTTAATAACCCCCTAAATCAATCTTATATAAGGGTTTTGACTCATCTGTTGAAATAACTAAGAAAAATAAAATATTGTTTTTAAGGATTAGTTTTGATGTCCTAACATTATATTCACATATAAACCATAACAGGGATGGAAACTGTAAAGGTTTTTTTTACAACAGGACTAACAAACTAAAAAATATATACTTTTTTTCAATAATTTTTATTCGTTTTTCATATTATAACAAAAAGATATGAAATACAAAAAAAGAAAAAAAAAAAAAAAAGGAAGAGTACATTGCATAAATTATGTGACCATCAATCCGTAAACAATCAACACTGATTTGGCTGTAACAGAACAGAGAGGTACTTTGAAGGGATAAACAGATTTGATATATACCCCAGCAAGTAGTAGGGTTATGAATAATAGCTCCAGTATTTGTTTGTTTATTTAATTACCAAACTATACAACATTAATTGAATATATTGATATCTCCTCCACCTAACTTGCTCCGTGTATATAATTAGATTGTATATTTTATATCACATCACTATTATGCTTTTATAATCTATCATTAAAAGTGATATTCTATTTCGAATTAATCCTCCCACACCCTTTCCGATATAGTACTCTAGGCTCTTATACTTTAGTGTGCCATAAACAATACCGCTTTTTCTCTCTCTATATTCTTCAATTTAATATTTTGTTATTTAGGCACTGCCTTTCAGCGATACATAGGCCTACCTGAAAGGAAAACCTTTTTTTAAAAACACTAGCTCCCTTCCCCTATCTCCTCTCTTCAGAGGGGTTCCTTATATAACATGTTTTTAAATACCACAGTGGGGATTATGTTTTATTCTTCCCCCCCCTCTGGACAAGTTCCTAGAGCAATAGGTTTAATGGATCAATATGCCTTAGAAAGTGTTTTGCGTAAAGAAATAAAAAAAAAAGTTTCTTAAGGGTTAAATGAACGTTACATTTGGCAAAATGTAATTAAAATATTTTCACATATGTATTGATTCTATTAGCAACATACAAAAAAAACTAAAGAAAACCTAACAGGATTATTTCCATGATATTTATATTTGTCCATTTTGAATACACTTTTAAATAAATTTTATTCAGACGCTTTTATTATTTTTAAGTTTATTTTTAAAATGAAAAAAAAAAGTTATTTTACCTATTATGAGATTAGAATTAATTATTTTTAAATTTGTCTGTGAGATAGCATAAGGAAATCTGAGCATGCACATGAAACTGATGTTCATTTATCACAGGGATTAATACTCTTGTACTAATTTTTTTAATTTATTCTTATTTGAGGCTTCAGAATTGATGCAGATAATTGATGTGCCAAACATATTTTTACGTGTCCTATACCTTGAGCCCATACTATTGCTACTGGCTGAGAAAGAAAATTGAAAATAAGAAGAAAGAAGCCTCCCCTAAGCATTCTCAACCCCACAGCTTCAAAAAGCTGGGATATCACATTTTAAAATATAACTTTTATTTTAAACTATGTTAAAAACATAAAAAAATATTGTTTATTAATTATTAACAAATAAAATAAACCTGGCTCACCCTAAACCTGTTATCCACATATAAACCAATTGTGCCAAAAACAACTAATTAATAGAGAAAGAAAAACTTTTTGAAGCAGTGGGTTTTGATTTTCTTTGAGTACTTAGGAGGTATTTCTTTCTTCTTATTATTTTCAAAATTCTTTATAGCACAAGTCCAGTATCTAGGACTGTTCTCTTCATTCCGTTCAGATGGTTAATGCTCAGATCATCATTTATTATGCTTCATTTTCTACTAGTCAGAGTAACTGGGAGATTTTCTTTACAGGTTTAAAGGGACACTCTTGTCAAAATTAAACTTTCATGATTCAGATAGGGCATGTAATTTTAAGCAACTTTCCAATTTACTTGTATCGTCAATTTTTGCTTTGTTCTCTTGGTATTCTTAGTTGAAAGCTAAACCTAGGAAGGCTTATATGATAATTTCTTAGCCCTTGAAGGCTGCCTCTTATCTCAGTGCATTTTTACATTTTTTATACAACTAGACAGCGCTAGTTAATATGTGCCATACAGATAACATTATGCTCACACACGTGGAGTTACCTAGGAGTCAGCACTGATTGGCTAAAATGCAAGTCTTTCAAAAGAACTGAAATAAGGGGCTGTTTGCAGAGGCTTAGATACAAGGTAATCACAGAGGTAAAAAAGTGTATTATTATAACTGTGTTGGTTATGCATAACTGGGGAATGGATAATAAAGGGACTATCTATCGTTTTAAACAATAACAATTCTGGTGTAGGCTGTCCCTTTAATGTGGTTAGAGCTCTTTTAGTGACTTGTAGATAATACTAAATTAATCTTTTTAAGAAATTACATTGTTTTAATTTATGGTTTACTCTAATACCAACATGTCACTGTGTTTTTCATCCTTACAGACCACTTTTAGAAGGAAGGTACTGCAGGGTGTACTTATAGCTCTGGATAGAACTAGCCTCTCCTTGAGATGGGTGGCTCTGGTATGTGCCTTACTGGATGATATGTCATCATAAGAGAAAACACAATTTATATTTTTCTAATAAATCTTCTTCATACTCTGAGTGGTGACATAGGGTCCGCCTGAACACTTTGTTTATTTAATATCTCTGAGGTTTTGTCTGTCTAGTCAAGGTATCAGCATTCCTCTTTTATTTTCTCAAAATAGGTCTTCTTGGCTATACGTGCACTAAACCTCTTAATGACCAGACCATTTTTCAATTTTTTTACCCTTAAGGACCAGGGCTATTTTTACATTTCTGCGGTGTTTGTGTTTAGCTGTATTTTTCCTCTTACTCATTTAATTTACCCTCACATATTATATACTGTTTTTCTCACCATTAAATTATTTGCATCATATCTTATCATTTACTATAAAAAAAATTATAAAATATGAGGAAAAAATGGAAAAAAACACACTTTTTCTAACTTTGACCCCCAAAATCTGTTACACATCTACAACCGCCAAAAAACACTCATGCTAAATAGTTGCTAAATTTTGTCCTGAGTTTAGAAATACCCACTGTTTACATATTCTTTGCTTTTTTAACAAGTTATAGGGCAATAAGTACAAGTAGCACTTTGCTATTTCCAAACCACTTTTTTTCAAAATTAGCGCTAGTTACATTGGGACACTGATATCTGTCAGGAATCCCTGAATAACCCTTGACATGTATATATATTTTTTTAGAAGACATCCCAAAGTATTGATCTAGGCCCATTTTGGTATATTTCATGCCACCATTTCACCGCCAAATGCGAGCAAATAAAAAAAAACAACTTTACATTTTTCACAATTTTAGATTTCTCACTGAAATTATTTACAAACAGCTTGTGCAATTATGGCACAAATTGTTGCAAATGCTTCTCTGGGATCCCCTTTTTTCAAGGCAATTAGAAGGTCCCTAAATGCCGCTGCGCACTACACGTGTATTATGCCCAGCAGTGAAGGGGTTAATTAGGTAGCCAGTACTAAAATAAAAGGTGTTTATTTTATTTATTTATTTATTTTTTTAATATATTTTTTCAGCTGTGATGGACCCTTGCCTATTTTTACAACAATAACTTTTTCTGTAGTGTAGCTGCCCCCACCCCCTCCCCCTCCCAGATCCTGTTAGATTTAATATTTATATTGGGGTTTTTCCCCCCTCCCTCTCACTTCATGGATCATTGGTGGTAGTGGCTGCTGCTGCGCACACAGACACACCCGCGCCCCCGCAGGCACCCTCCCGCACGCTCCCGGGATCCGGCGTGCACATTACACTTACAGGAACCGGATGTCGGGTAGCGTGGGCCGCCCACCCGCCTCCCTACTAAGCTCCCACCAACGAACGGCACCATCGCTACCGGTACAGAGAGGGCCACAGAGTGGCTCTCTCTGCATGGGATGCTTGTAAAAGGGTATTGCAGGATGCCTCAATATCGAGGCATCACTTCAATACCCTGAGAGCTGCTGGAAGCAATCGCAATCGCTTCCAGCACTCAATTAGACAAATGACGTACCAGGTACGTCCATTGTCACTAACTGACAGTTTTTGCAGGACGTACCTGGTACGTCAGTTGTCATTAAGGGGTTAAAGAGACACTGAACCCAAATTTTTTCTTTCATGATTCAGATAGAGCATGCAATTTTAAGCAACTTTCTAATTTTCTCCAAATTGTCTTAATTCTCTTGAAATCTTTATTTGAAAAGCAAGAATGTAAGTTTAGCCGTCCCATTTTGGTGAACAACCTGGGTTGTTCTTGCTGATTGGTGGATACATTCACCCACCAATAAACAAGTGCTGTCCAGGGGCTGAACCAAAAATTGGCTGGCTCCTTAGCTTATATGAGGGAGCGATTTTTTTTAAGTGTTTCTACATATTTACAACTATAGAACAAGGTAGTAATTCTCAATAGTATCTGAATACTATGTTAACACCATTATATTTTTTACATTTTTAAGTCTGTAAAAATATACCATAGGCCTCATGTATATCAGAAATTGCTGGTCTCTCAAGACTACAAGCAACAGTCCAATGGTCTTTGAACATTTAAAAGTGTCCTTTTCTTAATAGTTTTCTGTACCGAGTCATTGTCAGGAACATCTGCTTACTTTTAAAAGTTGCCAAGGTTGGCAAGTGGTTATGCAACTGTAATATACTCAGTCAGACCTCCCAACTTTCCCTATTTGTGCGGGACAATCCCTGATTCTGAGCTCTGTCCGTCTGAGACAGCCATATGTCCCTATTTGAAGTTTTTCCCTTAGCCCCACCCACAAGATACTCACAATCCTGCCCACTAACCAAACATGATCCTTCCCCTCCCAATGCAGCTCCACCCACAAATCTATGACAGGCTCCTATTAACCTCCTGTGTTCTTCATACTCAGCCACATATGTTGGGAGGTATGCTCAGTTGATATCAAAGAGTTGGTAGTTGTGCATATTAGCACATTTTTTTCTCTTCCAAGATCTCCACCAAGTATGCCATGGTGGCCCTGACAATTAATGAATCTGAGCAACAGTCTTCTGCAACATAGAAGGGACCAGTCTGTTCCACGTTTAACAGAAGGGGACTTGTGGGTGGTGTTTTATGAGGATTTTATTGGTGGAGTCATTGAATGAAGTAGACAGAAACATGTTTGTCGTAGGTAGGGCTGAGTAGAGTCACCAGTTTGTGAAAGCTTCCGACATATGAAGATCCTGCAACATGCAGAACAGTTCAAAGATCTGTTTGTCCCAGTTTAGGACAAGGTTACTTATGAGTAGTCTACATTTTTAAGACTGTAATTTTGCTCAGGGAACACAAGCAGAATAGTCCTTTACAGTGAGACTAAAGTGGATTCATAAAAGCTTGAATAGTTCTCAACATCTAAAGAATCTGTAGTCTATTCCCCCTTTCATTCAGACCTATCCATTTCTGCATTTATATATCTCAATTGCTTAAAACTTGTAGACATTGCCCTATGGAGCATATCTAGAATCTTGCATCCATTAAACATATAAATAGAAGTGCATTTACGATCAATAATAATTGAACTGAAGTGTCTATATTGTTAAACAAACTATTGAGTTCAAAATTAAGCCCCCATTCTGTTTTTTATCTCTCCATAAATACTTGACTAAAGAAGAGAAACACTTCCCTGGCTTCATGAATTATATGGAAAATGAAGGTCTTAATCATTTAAAGGGACACTAAACCAACATTTTTTCTTTCGTGATTCAGATAGAGCATGAAATTTTAAGCAACTTTCAAATTTACTACTATTAGCAAATTTTCTTCATTCTCTTGGTATGTTTATTTGAAAAGCAAGAATGTATGTTTAGATGCTAGACCATTTTTGGTGAACAAACTGGGTTGTCCTTGCTGATTGGACAGCACCAATAAAAAAGTGCTGTCCATGGTCTGAACCAAAAATTTAGCTGTCTCCTTAGCTTAGATGCCTTCTTTTTCAAATAAAGATAGCAAGAGAACAAAGAAAAATTGATAATAGGAGTAAATTAGAAAGTTGCTTAAAATGGCATGCTCTATCTGAATCTATCTGAATCATAAAATAAAAAAATGGGTTCAGTGCCCCTTTAATGAATGATTTTGAACAGCTCTTACCTCATCTATTGTGGGTTCATTTTAATATGACTATATAGTGGACAAAGCCTGCCAGTACCTGGGAACTGGAGATGCAGCATAAACCTGGGAATATTGGAGACCTTGCTAAAATACTGTGGACTATTTCCAGTGATTCTTGAAACATATGTTCTCTGTAGGTTGTATTAAAAGAGAGTTCATTGGCAAAAGTGGACATGAAGATATTTATGAACAGTGCAGTTATTTTTATAGTTACATCAATTACATTATAAGCTAAAAACTTTGGAATGGATTAATTGGCTGAAATTTGGTATATGTATTTGGTCTGGAAATCACTACAAATGTGGAAAATGTTTAGTGAATTATATACCTTCCTCAGTGCGTAGCATGTCACAGACGGTCCTCCTCTTTATTTACATAGGGTTAGATTACAAGTGGCGCACTAACTTTTACTTTAGCTCGCACACTAACTGTGCTAAAGTAAGCTTTTAATGCCGGTGGGTTAGTTTGCGTATTGCAAGATGAAAGTAAAAAGTCACAGAGCGAGCGAAAGTCTGATGCACGCTTACTTCCGATATTGTGACCGTATTAACGTCTCCCATAGAGTTCAAATGGGCATGTTGTTCAAAAAACCCAATACTTATTGCTCATGCGCTAACCCAACGCTATGTTAGACCAACTGCGCTAAAGCCCAAAGTAGTTATGAAAACTTTATTTTCCAATGTTCTTCACATAGAAGAAAATGTTTTTTATTTTTAAAGATATATATTAGATATGGGCATTCAGATCCTTTGTGAGGATCCTAATGCGGTTGTAAGGATTCCTGTAAAAGATCCCCACTCTAGGATCTGTGCAAATACAGATCTTAGAGTGGGGGTCTTTTGCACAATATATATATATGTAATGAAATAAACATTTAGGGTTTCATGTCCCTTGAAGTACCACCTGTTGTGCAGGTTAAAGGGACACTCAAGTCAAAATTAAAGCATGCAATATTAAACAACTTTTCAATTTACTTCTATTAACAAAATGTGCACAGTCTCACAGTCTTATTTATTTATTTACACAGAATATTTGTATATGCATTTGTGGCTGAGTGGAAATAGACATAACTTTGAAATGATAACTTTAAAAATCTACTATTTATTTGAAGTTAAGACTAAGGGGCCGATTTATCAACGTGCGGGCGGATATGATCCACTGTAGCGGGTCGGTCATGTCTGCCCCACATCGATAAATGTGCAAGCATTTATCATTGCACAAGCATTTTGTGTGAAATGCTTGTGCAATGCCGCCCTCTGAACATTCGCAGCCAATCGGCCGCTAGCAGGGGGTGTCAATCATCCCGATCGGGATGATCAGGGCCGTTTCTAGGGGCGGTGCGATACGGGCAACTGCCGGAGGCGCCTGGGACAGAGCAGGCATATTGGAAGAAAATACAAATTTTAATTATTTTTTTTTTTACATTTCTGATGCACTGTGCAGCTTAAACTTGGGCTATAGTTTACACATACATTAACCGCTTCCTCTAAGCACAGTCAAGTCATTGATTCCTCTGCTTTATTCTGGCACTTGATTACAGATCAAGAGCCCGCAGCTGGGGCCAGTGTCTGTGTTGTGGTCTGGAAACACCTAAATGGATCTATGATTAAGTAGAAACGGAATTGTGCAAAAGGAACAGTGTCTGTCTAAAAGAACACAAATTGATGTAGTTTGCTACAATTAGTATAATATTTGGTAACAATATATGTTATTGTGATGCATTTGACTGTATGCATGAAATTGCTATGATCTTAATTGTAAATGTTTTTTATATATATTTTTTGATATGAAGTAAAGGTGCATTATTGCGGAGATCAAGTGTGGAATAACATTATCTTCTCTCAGTGAATTCACTTTATGTAATAAGAGATTATATTATATAAAATTTTACCAGTACTCAATATATTTCACCAATATTTATTGCACAATAGGTTTGCAATTTTTTTTTTAGATTTGCAATATTTTATATTTCAGATTAGCAATATTTTATATTTGCAATATTTTAGATTAGCGATAATATCAAAGTATATGCACATAATGAATTTTTAGACTTTACCTAGGTGTAAAAGGCGCACTCAAAAACTCCCCTATTCGCTGTTGTGGATGTGCCAGGGTAGAAAGGACTGGGGGGAACATCATTTCCCAATTGTGCTGTACACTGTGTGCGCTCTAAGGGGTAGATTTATCAAAGGCTAGGCGAACTCTGTATGTGCTTCGTCTGTAACTGCGCCCCAGCCTGCCTCCGGAGAAGCGCACATGTGCGCCTGAATTTATAAAAAAAAAATTAGACGTAACTTTGTGCAGGCGAGCTGGGGCGTAATAATGATAAATTTTGCCTGTCGAAAAAAGCATTTACTCCCTATTTATCACAGTACATCCCTATAAATATTTACCCTGCCATGTCTTGATTATTAAAAAAGCGTTTTTTAGGTGACTATTTAGCTTATATTTATATTATATAATGTTTCTGTGCTGTTTTTGCCATATGTTGAAAATTTAAGATTGCAAAAATAAATATATCAATTTATCGATATATATATATATAAATATACATAACTGTTGGTACCATATGCGCCTGTGGAAGCGCACATTTCTGGCAATAACAGTCTCTTCTTGGTGCTGAGCCTTTGAAAAATGAGTTAAAAGAAGAAAGTACTGCATCACAAGATGTAAAAGCATGTATTATAATGGTGTTCGCCTCAGTCTGTATGGCGAAATATACATCACACAATTGAAGCCGAGATTTCAGTTCCCTATCGGCGCAAAGCAATGATAAATAAGAAACTGGGCGTAGTTCTAGGTCGGGCTGTTAAATTACGCCTATTACTAATGTATATTGTTGCACTCGGGAGCGCACCCGTGCGCCTAGGCAAATGAAAGCGGAGTGCGAACAGTTTCTTTCAGATTTGTGCAATTATAGGCGCAGAGTGCTTTGATGAATATGACGATCAGTTCGTATGTGCTATTTTGGACGGAATTAAAGGAGAATGGCTTTGATAAATCTACAAAACTGCTCTGGTGCTGTAATGACAGGCAGGCAGTGTCTGACAAGCACAGGCAGCACGCATTGAGGGAGGCTGGCTGAGACAGAGAAAAAGATCAATATCATCTACACCAGAGATCCAGGAGGCTGTTGCTTGGCTCTGTGCTGCCCTGTGACCCCACTGCTACTGTTTTCTTCACAATTTAGCCATGTGCGGGTTAGGTGAGGGAGGATCAGGTCAGTAAAATATTTATGTTGAAGTAGACTACAGGAATACAATGAGGCTGGCTGCAAAGACAAGCAAGTAAGAAATCCCTGACCCTGAAAAAATGTTGTAAATCACTAACATATTTTAAAAGCCAATTTCCTTCCCTCCCTCAGTGTGATTATAAGCGTCAGTGTGCATAACCGGCAATCTGCTTCCTCTTAATTTACTACATGGCCCTGTAAATTCTGTGTTAGTAGGCAGCAGTGCTTTGAAGATCAGGTTAAGAGCTGCTCTGCTTGTTTGAAATGTTCGCGTAACCTTAAAGGGACAGTCAACACCAGAATTTTTGTTGTTTTAAAAAATAGATAATCCCTTAATTACCCATTCCCCAGTTTTGCATAACCAACACGGTTATATTAATATACTTTTTACCTCTGTTATTACCTTGCATTTAAGCTTCTGCAGACTGCCCACTTATTCCAGTCCTTTTGACAGACTTGTATTTTAGCCAATCAGTACCCTCTCATAAGTAACTCCACGAGCATAATGTTATCTATTTGGCACACATGATCTAACACCCTCTAGCTGTGAAAAACTGTCAAATGCATTCAGATAAATAAAATATAATAATACACATTTTACCTCTGTAATTACCTTGCATCCAAGCTTCTGCTGACTGCCCCCTTATTTCAGTTCTTTTGACAGACTTGCATTTTAGCCAATCAGTGCTCACTCTGTAAATTCACGTGCATGAGCTCAATGTTATCTATATGAAGCACATGAACTAATGCCCTCAAGTTGTGAAAAACTGTCAAAATGGATTCAGATTAGAGGCGGCCTTCAAGGTCTAAAAAATTAGCATATGAACCTCCTAGGTTTAGCTTTCAACTAAGAATACCAAGAGAACAAAGCAAAATTGGTGCTAAAAGTAAATTGGAAAGTTATTTAAAATTACATGCCCTCTCTATCAGTCAAGTTTTTTTTTTTTACTTGACTGTCCCTTTAACTTTGTCCTGATCTTCACTACCCCTCAGTTTGTTATTTCTTTGGCTGTAATTGACAGCACTAAATGTGGGATATTGAGGAGGTGGGAGTGCAGGAAAAGGGAAGAAAGCATGGGTCAGGGGACAGCAGCAGACACAAAGTTAATATCAATGTAAGCAGGAGTTGCAGGGGGATTTCCTGATGGTTTTACCTGTAACCAAATAAATAACATCAAAATAGTCCTGAACTGCAACAGTTAAGCTTAAGCATCATCTAGTGCACATGCAGTCAGGGGTCTCTCCATATGGTACTAAAATCCACAGTACCTCTGATTAAAATATACACTTTATTTCGACCTTTAGGCATATAAAAGACTTTTATGTGCCTAAAGTTCTAAATAAAGTGGATATTTTAAACAGAGGTACTGTGGATGTACCATTTGCTGACCATTTACTGTTGTACTCATATTCTGCAAGCTAGACTTCCACACTGCAAATATTTGCAGATTGCAATATGTTTCCTACAAGTAGGGCTGCCTGATGTACAGTATTCAACCCGGACAGTCCAGTTTTTAGCAGGCTGTCCAGTAAAATCTATACAAAAAGGGACAGTCAACTCCAGAATTTTTGTTGTTTTAAAAGATAGATAATCACTTTATTACCCATGCCTTAGTTTTGCATAACCAACACAATTATAATTATACACATTTTACCTCAGTGATTACCTTGTATCTAAGCCTCTGCAGGCGGCCTCCTTATTTCAGTTCTTTTGACAGACTTGCATTTTAGCCAATCAGTGCTCACTCCTCAGTAAATTCACATACATGAGCTCAATGTTATCTATATGAAACACATGAATTTATGCCCTCTAGTGGTGAAAAACTGTCAAATGCAAAGGCAGCCTTCAAGGTCTAAGAAATTAGCATATGAACTTTCTAGGTTTAGCTTTTAACTAAGAATACCAAGAGAACAAAGCAAAATTGGGGAAAAAAAGTAAATTGGAAAGTTGTTTAAAATTACATTCTCTATCTGAATCATGAAAGTTTTTTTTGGACTTGACTGTCCCTTTAAATGTCCAGTATTTTTAAAGTACCCAAAATAGTAACACTGTGCATTTTCTAGTGTAAGAGGCAGCCATGCAGGGTGTTAAACAATTGCTGTGTGTATATGTGCTCCTGGCAGTCCAGGAATCAAATCACATTTTTGTGTTACTGGCAAACAAGGGGATAAAATGACTGCTCAGTTGTGAAAAAATATAATAATATAATAATAATAATAATAATAATAATAATAATAATAATAATAATAATAATAATAATAATAACAATAGCAGTGATGCACAATTTCTTTGCTTCCAGATTTCCAATGCTGAGTTTGGCTGAGTTTAAATTACATTGTTATTGCTATTGTGTGCAAGGTTCCATCTCTTAAGTGACATATTTACATATATTTAATTTTACAATAAAAATAGACTGTAAGTTAAAGGGACATGAAACCCATTTTTTTTTCATGATTCAGACAGAGCATACAATTTTAAACAACTTTTAAATTTACTTTTATTATTTACTTCCTTCTTTTATTATCCTTTGCGGAAAGGTTTATCTAGGCCAGCTCACTTGCAGCAGAGAAGCTAGGTCCTAGCTGCTGATTAGTGGCTGCATATATATATCGATTGTGATTGTCTCACCTATGTGTTCAGTTACAAACTAATAGTGCATTGCTGCTCCTTCAGCAAATTATACCAAGAGAATGAAGTAAATTAGATAATAGAAGTAAATTAGAAAGTTGTTTAAAATTGTATTCTCTATCTGAATCATGAAAGAAAAAAATGTGGGTTTCATGCCCCTTTAAGTTGTGCTGTATTGTAATAAACTGCAGAAACATGAATATTATGGCTCAGGGACATGAGTTATTTAGGGTCTAGTGGTTCATGTATGTGTGCATTAGGAGGGGGTAAGTAAAACTTTAGAATTTGTAAGGGGAGGACACATTTTGGAATTTCGCCCTGGGAGCCAGATTCTCTAGAAACGGCCCTGGGGATGATTGCTGTCCGCTGCCTCAGAAATGGCAAACGAGTTAAGGAGGTCTTAAGACCGCTGCTTCTTAACTTATGTTTCCGGTGAACCTGAAAGCTTGCACGGAAACAGCAGCATATGCGGCTTCTTAAAGTCGGTCCCTATGTGCTATTGCATTGTCTTTTTATCATTCATTTTGTGATTATGCTAATCTACTGTATTTACTGGTCCTTTTAAAATACTATTTTATTTCAATGCTTATGAGAGATCTCAAGTTCCAGTGGAGTGCAAATATAATAATTTTATTAGAGCATTCATTTTTAAATAAATTATTTTCTTTTTCTATTAACACCTGCAAATAGGTTACATTCATTATTAAAGATGTGCTCCTTTGTGAGACTAAAGCTGATAAGCAATAACAAGCTTATATGTGTATACTATAATCACTGGCCATATCATCATCTGGTGCAGATGATGTTCCAGGAGTTTAATGCTGATTAAAGTGTCAGTAAACCTTAAAAATAATGTTATATAATTCTGCACATAGTGCAGAATTATATAACATTATATTATCCTTATCTGTATAAAATGTAATATTCCCTTTTAATTTTAAAAAAACTTGGCTGTTTTACAGACCCGCTCTTCTCTCTGCTGAGCGGGTCTGTTTTATTCACACAGTGCATCGGGCCAGCTGTATAGTCACAGCCCGGCCCGACCGCGCCATTATACACAGTGCAGCTCGCTCCTGCTGTCAGACAGAGCTAAGTTTACGTTATGTATATATTTACACATTTTTAAGAATTATTTTTTTAGAATTAACTAACTGAATGACAGAACTGAGAGAATACTTCCAAATGACAGATGAAGGGTGAGTGCCAACTTTTGAGCTGGAAACAGAAAATGGGAAAAAAAGAATTATGTTTAAAAGGACCACAAGATTTCCAAGTTACCTCCCCAGTTAGGAATTATTCAAAACTAC